>NC_040879.1:13652772-13953682 GCF_003676215.2 Rhopalosiphum maidis
GTCATCGTAATGTATATGTAAGTACGTGTTAGATTTTAACTCAATGGTAAATCTTTGCGTGTATGAAGATGGAATTTATTAATTAGCATACATACGTATATATATATATACACTAGGACTAGATCATTGTAAGTGGTTAAATCAACCTACTTATTACATTAGTTAATAGATATATTTAATTTTCAAACATCGGTAACTATAAAATAGATAATTATTCCGAAAGCGACAAGAAAGCGTTAATACTAAAATAAACGTTAATATTTGATTTAGACATGTCTTGGTTTTTAGAATTTCGGTCGATATTCGGAGTTTGGAAATGTCTGTGTAAAATAATTATAATGATTTATTAATAACTGATAAACAATTGGTAGGCGTTAAGACTGATAATCAACTAAATATTTATAAATTACCTGATGATCCCGTGCACTTCGTTGCCCATTAAAAAATTAACATTGCCCACTCTACATGAATAATGTGTTTTATTTTACTCGTATATATACTTTAATCTAAGGTTAAAATGTCCTATTGAGTAATAACGTTACAACAATATTACTCAATTGTAAATAATATTTGTTATTTATTACCATAGCAACCACATACAAGCAATAATTCCCAACGTAAACTAGTTCCCGATTAGTAACCGATGGTTGATATCACAATAACTGTGATTAGATAAACGCCGTTGCCCGTTAAGAGGAGCGTAGATAATAGATAATCATTGTCCGTTTTGGCGTTTAATAATTTTGTAATTATTGTAATTACTGTTATTCATATAATAGACGTATTAGGTAGTAGGTACAGTAATATTATAATAAAATACGTTTTTGTTGGATTCTAGTACCTTGAGTTTCGTCTAAAAAAAAAACAAACAACTAATGTACATTGTACTTTTTTATAGTTCGTTGTGTTTTTATTTTTGTAGTTCATAGAATGTTTGAATTTCGACAACTTTAAAGTTGTTCTTTTACTGTTACCCGACAAATGTAGATTTTTAAAATAATAATGTATGTATTTACCTAAAGTTTTTAATATTTAAAAGTTGCTAGTTATGGATCACAGTGTGTGTTATATTTCTGACCCACAACTAATCAAAGAATGCTGCAAAATTCCAAATATCTCAAAAAGAGTAAGACCGGACAAGTATAAATAATTATTTAATGTAAAAATGTTTACCATTTTATAGTGTTGTTTATATTAAATTAAATGTTAACTGTGTAGTATATTTATATGCTTATCAAAATCACTTAATTATTTCTGAGGGTCTTAATTATAAATGAGAAAATGGGATCAACATTTTTAAATTAAGGAGAATACATAATTTTATATATTTCAAAAATAATTAAAATTGATGAAGGCTATACTTAAAATAAAAATAATCATATTATTCGCATATCTTGAAAAAATTTTTCCTTTTAAAAAATTTAAGTTTTTAAAATAGCAACTGTATAAATCATTTTAGCTTGACTTTGGTATTATATCACTCTTTCAGGTGTAAATAGTCCTTTCTACTGTTGACAATAAATATAATTTTTCCTTTATCATCAATATGTTAATGACTAAAGAAAAAAAAATACCTTTGATTTTATACTTTAAGTATTTTATAAATTATTATAAAATGTTTAAATAAATATTATGGTTAAAAGTTTCTAAACATAAGTTTAAATAATTTTGTTGTTTTACAATAAAGATTATTTAAATGCCAAAGTTTAAGTACCTATATAATATAAATTGATATTAGCCAATATAAAAAAAAAAATAGCTTCCATTGTTTATCAAACATACTTTTTTTTCATATAGAACCTTAGATTATATTTTTAAATATAAGTAGAATCCAAAAGTTTACTATTTAACATGCTAATTTAACTTTCCTAACTTATTTTAGATTACTTATATTGATTTCTCAATTTTAACTTGTATACTAAATTTAAATCATTTTTTTTTTTTTTAAAGATTATAAGTTTAAATAAACTTAACAATTGTAAAGTCAATACTAAGAACTCATCTATGATATATTTACAATGTTTTATTTTCTTTAATTACTATATATAATATATTCATCCAAACTATGTGTTCTAAACTATTTTATGTTACAATTTAATTAAAATTTTTTTTGAATTTCAGGCTTATTTAGTTGATAGTCTTGTTAAAGCATATCAACTTTCTGATCATATGGATGTATTTAAGTGAATCCTTCGTCATATGAAGATCTCATAGGATTTCATTCTAGTGCATATGTCGATTTTCTAAAGAGATTAAATGATAACAACAGTTCTATCACAGATACTGAAGACGAATATGGAATAGGTTATTATTTTTATTGAATTATATTGGAAAAACAATAAAAATGATTAATATAAGTTTTTTACTCAATACTAATGTTATGTGATTACAGATTATTTGTCTACTGTTTTCTACTGAACTTTTTTTTAAATAAGTCATAATAAATCAATTCATAACTGTTCAAATATCAAATAATCAAATTACTAACTAATTACATGCATAAAAGTTAATTGTGAAATTAATTATATAAAATAAAATATGAACAGTTTTAATGCTATCTATTATATTAACCAAATAATAATTCAAATACATTTATTATTTTAGGTTATGATTGTCCAGCAGTAAAAGATATATGGACATTTATTACATATATCTCGGGAGCTTCATTAACTGCTGCAAAAGCATTAACAACTATGCAATACAGATTTTCTATAAACTGGTGTGGAGGTTGGCATCATGCACTAAGGTTTAACATTATATTTTTAAGTATTCATCATTATAAAGAACTTATCTAGTTACTTTATTTAATGAAATTAAATTCATATTTTTTTTTTTTAATTTTGATTAGAGATTCGGCTCAAGGTTTTTGTTATGTAAATGATATAGTTCTGGCCATTGAGATGTTAAGAAAAACATTTGGGAAGGTGTTGTATATTGATATTGATGTTCATCATGGTAATATTTTTGGTGTTTAATTTTATTTTCATGAATTATATCTTTTTTTTCGTGAATACATTTCTGTGTTAATATTTAATTTCTTATTTATTTAGGCAATGGTGTTGAGTATGCATATATGGCTACAGATAAAGTATTTACGCTTTCATTTCATCAATATGAACCTGGTTTTTATCCTACCAGTGGATCGTTAGATGATATCGGAATAGATAAAGGAAAATATTATACCGTAAATGTACCATTTAAAGAAGGAATAAATGATGATAAATACATAACTATGTTTCAAAAGTAATTATGAATAACATTTCAGTATAATATAGTAATGTGTTGAGGTTTTGACTAAAAAGTAAATTACGTTTATTTGTTTTATTTAGAATTAGTAATATGGTGAATAGTTCCTATAATCCAAAATGTATTGTTGTACAATGTGGAGCGGATAGTTTAGTTGGAGATCCGATTGGTGGATTTAACTTGACACCAAAAGCATTAGCTGAATGTGTAAAGAATGTAATGAAATGGGAAAAACCTACATTATTTCTTGGTGGAGGTAATAAATGTTTTAAAAATTTACTAAAAAGATTATATACTCGTATAATATGAGTGTCAAAAACATAAATTATCTATTCTATTATCCCAGTTAAATTTAAACTATTTTTTAGTTTGTTCGCATTGTACTGAATTTCTGACTTAAGGTTGTTAGTTTTGACTATTTATTATTTGACTTTAAATTTATGGAAATAATATTTTCTTAGCTCATAATATTTTAAAAACGCTGAATACTACAATTAAAAGTATTTATGGAAAATTTATTTTCTGTAACAATGCTTTTTAAACTTTGTATTAGGTGGATATAATGAAGCAAATGTTGCACGTTGTTGGACATATTTAACTGCAATTATTACTGGACAAGATGATTCACTATCTAGTGATATTCCAGATAATGAGGTAAATGTAAAAATACAATTACCATAATTGGTACAAAATAAATTAAAAAATCAAAATATGTTTAATCAGCTGTTAAAAAATTAATATTATTCAAAAACATTAATTCTGTTTCAGTATTTTTCGGCTTATGGTCCAGACTTTACTTTGGATATTAATCCAGGAAATCGAAAAGATTTTAATTCATTTAATAATTTGAATAACATTTTCAGTGTTATTGCAAGTAATAATATTTTTTTAATAATAATTTACAATAATTATGATTAATCATTAATTTTAATTATTTTTTAGAAAACATGAAAATAGTGAAAGAATTAGTACGCAAGCAAGAACAATAATTCATCAATAAAACTATGTATTCCTTAAAACATAATTGTATTTATAAATATTTAAAAATACAATTTTTATAGTTATAAACATATTACCAGCTTTTAATTCTTCTTAAAAACTTAAATTTAAATTTTGGTCTGAAACCTGAAAAAAGTTTACTGCCCATATAATACATAAATATTTAATTGTACATAGAACTATGAAGAGTTTATATCAATAACTTGGTTCAATAAAAACTGTTGTTGGTCATAAATAATAAATTTAGTTTTTAATATACATTCATATAGTTATAGACCAAAATCTTGTCAGATATCCCCACATCACTTCACTCTCCCAACTTAACATTAAACACATAATTTTTATGTATCTAAATATTCCCAAAACATTTCTTTATATTTTATATCCATAAAAAACAATGCAACAGAATGATGGACTCATCTTATAATTTTAAAAAAAGGTAATCAATTACATAAATATAAAAATACATAAGACTTAGTTATATTTAAGTATTAAATTTTTTCTCACAGAAATACAATTTGACTACGATTGAGTATTTAAAAATATTTTGTAATTATCAGTGTTTTAAAATATTATTTAATTAAATATTTATACTATCAGTCGTATATATTATATTAATTTATTCGCTATGTAATTGTTATATATATAAATTATTTTGTTGTTGACTTAATTGTAATTAATATTTTTAATTTTTATAATTTTTGACAAAAAAAAAAATAAAATATACTTATACATACATTTTATAGAGTTTAAATATAATAGTTTTAACATAATTCCAATAGAAATCTCTAACTGATTTTAATTATTTAAATATATTTAAGTTAGGATCAACAACTTTAGTCATTGTTTTCTAGTAGTATTCCTCATTACATGGTTTTTAAAATATTTACAATGTTGATTAATCATTCAGATAAATATTTTGGTAAAATATCTTTAATTATTTATTTTTTTTTCACAATTGCAATTAGTAATTGCTTTAATTATAAACTAATCATGACTGCTAAATTAATTGAAACTATAACTAATTAATTAATTGAGAAATTATTTTGTACAAGTTCCATATTAAAATTAAAGTTATTATTTTTTAATATTATTTCATTATCACAGGAAGCATTATATAATTTTATTAGAATACAAGTATTCATTTATGTTTAGTTGTTTCAACTATAGCTAATGATATGCTACTCAGTTCAACTTAGTTAAATTTTAACATAACAGTTTTTTAAACAAGTTAAAACTGATTTATTAAACTTTAAAATATATTTTATAAATATTTATACATAAGTTAGGTACATAGTTAGGTACAAAAACAAGAAGTCAAGAAACACATAGTAAATTAAAAAATGTAATTCATGACTTTTATACCATTATACATATATTATACTAGTATACATAATGTAATATTGAAAACTTTTTATTTGATAAATTTATTTCACAAAAATTAAAACTACACCCAAATCGACAATAGATTTATTGTATGACAAAATATGTTGGTATATTTGACATTTTATTTATAAAGGAGAATTAATATTTATCAAGATTTAAAAAGAAAGTAATATTATGGAGATGAATTCAGTTGTAGAAATTTTTTAAACTAATTTAATAAATTTTATATTAATTTCTATAAGACAATATCCATCATTGGTTACACACATATAGTTTTTAACTGCTACTCAAAAACACATAAAAAACAAAACTACTTTAAAAATATGGATTTAGATGAAATCTGAGAACAAGAAGCTATTACTGAATTACTCATACTCATATTTAAGGGTAATAACTAAAATATGATAACTATACAATAATATAATTAAAAATGTATTAGTAAATGGTAAGTATTAGTTACTGGGTAATAATTTAAACAAAGGAAGTATATAATATAAAAAAATGAACAAATAGATTAGACATAATATAATATTGATTAAATATTATATATTTTAAGATCAAGTTTTAATAGTTCAAAATTAAATTTATAATTAAGTATACCATTACATTTTCTGGTGCCAATCTTTTAAATTTTCTACACTTCAAAATATATATTTTATTTTACATTAGTTTACTGCCCGATATAAATTTGACATTGATACAGTGTATTATATTAACAAAAATGACTTCTCAAGAAAAGCTCTCAGGTTTTGAAGAATTTATCGATTTTGAAAACTGGTTTTTTTTATCTAAAGAAGAAGACATTCAGACATTCTATAGCTAGCATTGAAGTTTGAATTTTATTTTGTATTAAATAATAATATAAAACACTTTGCAAAAGCTTAGAATTATTAGACATATTATAATGTTTGGGTCAATATTGAAAAATGAATTCAATGCAGTCTGTAAAATATTTCCCTGTTAATTTAACAAAAATAATGAAACTTAATTGATTCTACAGGTCAGGGTATTTTTTTTAGGACAAAATTACATTAAAGCCAGGCCTTTATTCCTTTGTTGTAAAATATCTACAATATATATTGTAAGTGACAGAAGAAATAAAATAATATAATTTTACAATTAAGTATACAATGTTAATCAAGTAAATATAACTCACTTACATTGATATGTTAGTAACCAGTCATTGATATTTATAGCTCAATTAATCTTAGTATTAAATCATAATATAGTAATTGGTATAAATATATTGAATATCTGAGCAATTGTGATTAAAAAATTTGGAACTTAAGTTATGAACTAGCTTTGTTAGTCAAATATATATACTGCTTAAAATGACCTATTTGAGTTTCAAAAAATACAGAACAAATGATTTGTTACATTATTCAGTTAATTATCACCGTGGTAATTATTTTTAGAGATTGCAAGTTAGTGTTAAGTATTATACTTTAATTAAGTAATTATTTAAAAAAAATGTAAAAAGTAATAAAGGTGTTAGCTATTTTTATTATAATATTATAGTGAATTATTATTTATTTTATTTACAAATTACAATACACCATTAATTCAAAAACGTAGTAAGTAAAACCAGTATGATTTTCCAAAAACTGGTAGACAACCGGCATTGAAATTTGAAAAGAATTTTAACTTTTTAAATCAGTAACAGAAAAGAAAATTGAGTTGACGTCGATACTCTGTTAGTTTTTACTTAGTTCTTATCAACATTGGTGGTAGACTAATTTTTATCTATCATATGATATTATTCAACGATAAGAAAAAAATACTATCAAACGAGAAAAAAACACTAAACCATTAAAGACCTTACTCTGAGAGTTTAAGGTCTATGACCAAAACAATAGCAGCTTGTGATAGCTAATCATAGCCAATAAGAATATTATATTTTTTTTTTCGAGACAAATTAGATTTGTTAGTAGACCGTAATCGTTCATTATGTTTTGAAATCCGTTGCCTTATATAGTAATAGAAACATATAGAATGAAGGAATTATTATGTAATATGTAGTAGCATAAAATAATGTGTAACAATTTGATTTCTTGATCCTAAGCAACAATAAACTAATAATAAACTGTTTAAATGTAAAAAAAAAAAAAAAATGAATTCGAACAACTCGTAAAATTA
The DNA here is from genome assembly GCF_003676215.2 of Rhopalosiphum maidis. Classification (NCBI taxonomy): domain Eukaryota; kingdom Metazoa; phylum Arthropoda; class Insecta; order Hemiptera; family Aphididae; genus Rhopalosiphum; species Rhopalosiphum maidis. The sequence goes on from NC_040879.1 coordinate 13,660,540, forward strand.
GTTAGGTCCATTTTAAACATGAAATAGACGATGTTCCTCTCTAAAATAGTCAACAAATAATTAGCAAAAACAGTTAATAATCCATGTATAAATTTTCATATTAAAATATTCAATCAATTTGTACAATATGATTCCAGGAGCTGTGTGCAAAGCATTAACGTAAGTCAATTTTGTTACAAATTAGTTGTTATTAGTATATATTTTTTTTGTGTTCATAAATAATATATATCGTGTGAATATTATCATTTTTATATATAGACTTTTATTTGGTGTAATGTATCCAGCATATGCATCATACAAGACAGTGAAAAATAAAAATGTGAAAAATTATGTAAGTTAATGTTTAATATACACATAATTTATGAGTAGAGCTTGATAAATTTATTTAGACAGGCTCAAGCCCTGAATCTATATTTTTTTTTATCTTTATCTTCTTTAAATTAATAAAAACTAATTTTAATTAGTTATATCATAAAAATAAAAATTAATTAATGATTTGAATAAGTTTCATGTATTTAGTATTTATTATATTGTATGCCCTTATGTTAGTAAAACTGCTCAACTCCATTCTTTAATAAATTATTTTATTCAAGTTTTAAAAATTTCTAAGCATACCTACTGATGGAATAAAGATTATATTTTCAATTATTAATTTATTTTGTTTAAGTGTATACCATCTTTTATTATTGATATATAAATAAGTAAACTGTATACATTTTTTAACATATGAAGCAAAATTCAAATTAATTTTTTGTATATTATTTAACTTAGTAATTTTGAATAGTAATGGTAATAATCCATAATATTAATTTTAAAAAAATATAGTAAGTATTTTTTGGAATTTATTTTATATAATATGTAAAACCATTATTTAGGCCTGTTACTTTTATTAAATAATGTATTAAAAAATAACGTGTACAAATTTAGATTAAGATGTTTTAGATTTTGAAAACACAAATATCATCTGATTAAAAATTCACAGTAAAAGTGTAACAATTTTCTTTAAAAAATATATTAACATCGCCATAGAATATTCCTTAAATTAAATAACAGTTTTCTAAGTATTTAAAAATGTGGTGTTTATGTGTATTCTAAAGATCAGATTTTGATTTAATACAATATTAAAGAGATAAAAGGGAAATGTTGTAATATAGAATAGATTAATATATTTGAAGATCAATTATTAATTTATTAAAGTATTTATGATAAGTATTATGTACGTTTTGAATAGTTTAGTATTAGGAAATGTTAAACACCTTTTAGATTGGGCAATAAATTTTGTTCTTGTAAAATATGTATGATTGTACTTTATAATCATTAGTTATTGAAATTTCATGATTTTATTAACATTGTACAACTTAATTTGACTAAGACATCCTAATATCATATTATTCAATAAATCAGTATGCAAAAGCTTTTATTATAAAAAAAATACCGACTGAGACTATGAAATACTTTATAATTCAACCTTATAAAATTTCACAAAATAATTATAATTTAATTCACAAACAGAACATGTGTTCCTATTTAAATCAATCTAATTATTTTGAAAGATAATAAAAATCTTATTATTATAATTTTTGTACATTTATAATAATGACATAAGTTACTTAAAAATAAAAAACTTTACTATTATATGTTAGTAGTATTTTATTTTAAAACTGCTTAAAATAGTAAAAAAATACATATTTTTGCTTACAGGTTAAGTGGATGATGTATTGGATAGTTTTTGCAGCATTTATTTGTATCGAAAGCTTAACTGATATATTCCTTGAATTTTGGTAACATATTTATATTATCATTTATTGGATTAAAAATAAAAAAAATAATTCGTACAATATGTAATTATAGGTTTCCATTTTATTATGATATTAAATTGCTCGTGCTGTTGTGGATTTCATGTCCATTTACAAAAGGTTCAACAATTTTATACAAACAACTAGTACATCCAACTTTGTTGAAAAAAGAAACGGTAAAAACAATAATTATCATTATAAAATATATATAACTGTTATTTATTGTTTTACAGGATATTGATGAATTTTTAATCAATGTTAAATCGCGTACCTACAATGCTCTAGCTTCAACTGCTAAACAAACCTTTCAAATGACAGCTGCAATTGTAGCCCAACACACAGTAGTAAGTATGCTATATACATTATTAAAGATAGGATATTAAAGACATAAAAAACATCCAAAAGTGACCAAAAAAAAAAAAAAATAGATAAACTTAATATTATATAACATAAGTGAACAAATTTGAATTGCAAAATAACTTTTATTTATGGAACATTATCATTAATGAATATTGTTTAAATAAATAATTTCATAGAAAATTTAATTTAAACTTTTTTAAGTTCACTCCATAATCAATCATATTATTTTATGATTAACAGCTTAGTAGTAATCAAATGCAATAAGCTGTGATTTTGTATGCTTATTTAATTTAATTAGAAAATGGTCTCTTTATAATATAAATATTTTAAGTTATATCGTACTCATTAACAAAAAAACTTAAAAGTTGCATATTTTTGTTTATTCTTAAAATGTTTTAAAAAAGAAATAAATTTATTTCACATTTTTCTAATATCTTGCTCAAAATGTTTATACTAATTTTTTTATATTTTAAGTTTCGTAAAAACTTACAAAAATTTAAAAAATTAAGAATTTTATTATATTTAGGCATATTGTCATGTGTGAATGGAATTTATTACATTTCATTGTCATTTTTTTTTTAATTTGGTATGTTTTAAGTTAGATTTAAAATTGTTGGACATTTATAGAATAGAGTTGCCTATATATTTTAATGATTATTTAAAGTTATAATTACTTTTATTAATGAATGGTCAAATAGGTGTCAACAAACAGGAAATTTACTAAGAGCTAAAGTAGAAGTTGATTAAAAAAAAATTCAAATGTCTTTTTGACAATTTTATTTTGCCTATTTTTCAATTTTCAATTTTGTTTGAAGCTTATTTTTAGCTTTTATAATCTTGTTTTATTTTTCTATTTGGATTAACTATTTAACTTCAAGAATTTTTTGGCATTATGTAGATTCTAGTTGTGTACTAAAATATAATCTATGGTTCCATTAAAATATAAACAAATCATCTATAAATTTACCAATATTTTCTTTATTTTTTCTTTAGGTTGGGCGTATGCCAATGATTCTTCAACAAATGGTTAAATTGGATGATGATTGTTTACCTCAACAGCCAGCAGCTGTCATAAGAAAAGTGAAAAAAAAGAAGCCTACAACTATTATTATAGAAGATTCTATGTCAGATTCTTCCATTGACTTATTGCCAATAGAATCTCCCACTGTGGTCGAAGACGTGCCTATTCAAAGACCTAAACGTACAAAAGTGCAATATCAACAAAAATCTAGTAATATCAATAAATACAAGGCAGTAATTTAAAGTAACTATACTATGTTCCATTACAAAAGCATCTTGTCATTTCTCATTATAATAAAGTTAATTATGTATCAAAAATACATCATAAATAATAATCTATGACAACATTGCACTTTTTTTGTTTTATTTCCACTTCACAAGTTTTAAGTTTGTAATCACTATAATTTTTCTTTTAATTATTAGTTTAGTTAACACATTTACAATTTACATTTTTAATGTTGAATAAAATAATCTCTTAATAAAGTAGAAACCTATCCTTTTATAATTTACCATATTCTTGTTAATTGTTAAACATTTACTAATTTAGTTAAGTATACGATGTAATTTTTGACAAATAATTAATAATATAGAAAGACAAATATAAAAGACTAACAAATAAAAGGGTATATAAACAATAATCATATTATATTGCTCATACTACAGTTGTTTCCTTATATAACGGTGCTACTTATAAGTTAATTTATGTTTAAAAATAGTCTTTAATTTAGGTAATTTTATCTCATTTATGAATATTGAAAAATATTTAACTAATTAAATTGTTTTTCCATCAAGTATTATTTGAAATCTCCTTTATACCTAGTATTATTTTGAAAATTTGAAAACTATTATTTAAGAATACATTTTGTAAAAATTATTTTTATTTTTGAATGTATTATCTTACAAATAACATGTTTTTTTTTTGTTCTAGTCACAAACACAATCACAATTTAAATATTATATTTAATTTGTATTGAGACTTAAATTATATCATTTACATTAGATATTTAGTATTTATAGACAAAATCAAGCGTTATTGTTATTGTTACTGATTTGTATATTTTATTAATATATTCATATTTATTATGGTGATAAAATATTTTGTTAATACTTTATTTGTTATACCTATTAAAATTATAAATTATGATTTGTTGGTCCAATTCTACATCTGAATATAAAATGTAAAATTCATAATGAAATAGAAATTTCCAATTGTCTTGTAAAATAATTGGAATTTAAAAATGGTTTTTGTAATAAGTTATATAAATAAAATATAATTTATAATCAGGGAAATGTTTAAATAGCCTATGAAACTTTTTGCATACTGTTTGTTGAATAATAAATTCTAAACTTCTCCTTATTTTTAGAATATATTTTTTTAATATTTTTTATTATTTATGATTTTTTCTTTAATTACTTGGATTACTTGGATAGTAAGATTATATTACTATAATGTATAGCTAAAAGCATATTTGCAATATGCAAGAGAATGCATTTGTATCCTATGGATGGTCTATGTATTTTACAATTTTGATATTGAAATTGATAAATTTTTAATACAAATAAAAACATTTTAATGAGGTTTTAGAATTTTTGATGATAAAATTACAATTTTCAACTCTGATTAGCTTGAGACGTATTTACTGAAGAATTTAAGAGGACGTTATACCTGCACGTGTTGTCTCTGTCTTACTAACGTACATCATAGCAAATTTGTATTTAGCAGAACACATTTTGTGACGTTAGCTTTAATACTAGAGTAAATTTACCTATTATCAAATTTAAAGGTAAGAATATTATCTAGACAATGACATATGCTTTTAATGATGTTATTATTATAAAGTGAGTTATAGCTATGTAAAATATAACAACTTTAAAATGTTCATAACTCACTTTACAATGATAATATCATTAAAAGCATAAAGATAATATTCTTACCTTTAAATTTGATAATAGATAAATTTACTCTAACATTAAAGCTAACGTCACAAAATGTATTCTACTGAACGAAAATGTGTTATGATGTACGTTATAGTAAGACAGAAACAACAAATGCGGGTATGGCGTCCTCATAACTGAAAGATTAAATCAATTTTAGTTTAAAATAATAGAATATTTACTTCAACAATGGTTTTCATATTTCTTTTAATTAGTTCTGCTTTAATAACCTCAACAATTCGACTTTCAGTTGAATCATCAAGGTAATGTTTTTCTCTATCTGATTCTTCTATAATTCTAGATTTAACTTTTCTAATATAAATACATGCACTGTTTTCATTCAAAAACTAAATATGGCGTCCTCTTAGAAAAAGAATAAAAATCACAATTATTTTTCAACACAGTGATTGATCTACTGCTTTCTCGATAAAACATAAAAAAAAAAAACACTATCCAGCACAAAATTGAAAAAAGCCATTAATATAACCAATACAAATTTGTCAGGTATAACAAAAAAAAAGGAGATATAATTATATATATGTTAAAAGTATGAAATAAATTTGATGTTACTTTCCTAGTATCAAAAGAATATTTTTTCTAAAATTATTTCTTATCAAACTATTCGATACAATTATTTGGAAATTATATATTACAAAAAACTATAAAAGGTTAATTTCCTACATCGTGTATCGTTAAAAAATAAAATTTATCGGAATACGTGAGCACGGATTAATATATAATTTGTGAATGTGAGCATGATTAACTAACTAAGTTGGCTAATCATTAATGTGAGTACCACAGAATAACCACCAATAGAGGTATACTATTGCAATCGAGTTGTAGAGAGGATAACAAAGTTGAAAAATAGATCAAGTTTCAAAGAAAAATATTTTTGCGTATTACTGTAATAGTTTTGTTCGACGTGTTTGGTGCTAAATTAAGTTGTGCAACATCAAAAATCAAATCGATAGTATTTTCAACAGATTTTATAATAAAAAATTCGACGTAAATATTCGAGTTTATCATCAACACCACAAACGGCACAAATTATTCAATTGTTATCAATTCGAAAAAAATAACGTGTCAACAATTTTTTTCTTTCATTGATAACGAAACGCGATACGAATATACAGCAGTGACTGTCATTATTATCTAATAATTTATTCATTACTTAACTAGGTATTTTTTATATAACAAGTATTTTATACTATTTTGTCATAATGTTTATGGCAGACGTATTACTAGATCTCAACTTCCTCAGCCGCTCAATACTTGACTGAATTAACTCCAGACTTTGTGTTCGACTGTAAATACATTATTACGTTTAGGTAACAGTTGTTCGTCCACGAACAACACAATTAAACAGAATGCTTTCGAAGTACAAGCTGCGGGTTAACTCCCATTTAGTTGAAAAAGTGAGTGTCTTTGTATTTATTTAATAATTTAATTCTTAGAAAAATGAACAGAAAGCTATTAAATACATATTTAAGTACGTGTTTATAGACCATGGATAATTCAATTTAATGAAATGACAAATTATGTGTTAAATTTTAGCTTGAAAAAATTGTTATTGCATACTTATAATGTTAATTTGTTATCGGACAATAGATATTGCATGGTTTTTTGAACAATATGTTAACGTAGAACTAAAGACCTTAGTACTGAATCACGTTTATGATTGATAGTTTGTACAATTAATTAACTATAAATAAACAAATCAATTATTTTTTTATAGCTATTCATAAAGCTATGTATCTGTGTAAAAAACTGTCACAACTAAACAAATTTGATAAAATGGTTGATATTAGTTATTTAAAAATAATTTGAAATAGTTTTAAAAACCCCTAAAAAGTAGTCAATTAAAAATAAAATTAGGAAATGTTTTGGAAATTCATCCATCCATTTGTAATTACTTATCTAATCTAATATGAAAATGAATAACTATATACGAGTGGCATGTTTTATTTAGGTTTGGAATTTGTAATTAATAAATTACACCCATCTCTTTTAGATGTGCATTTATTTATAATTATAATTTTGCTTAATAAACATTTTTATTGAAAAATGTGAAGCATGATAAAAATTTGATTGATGGGACTTAGAATTTGTAAGAGTTAGCTAACCTAATTAGATATCCTTTTTTTTAAACTTAAATACGAGGAGTTTAAAAAATAAAACTTGAAACTTGAGTTATTTCCAATAACAATAATTTATTTAAAAAATGCAATAATTACCCATATCATTTTTTAATTTTTATATATTTTTTTCTCTGTAGATACCTATCATTTTTTTCTAAAAATGTGTGCAAACATTTGATGAGTATAATATAGTAAAAATAATTCTTAACACAAGACAAAGTTAACAGAATTCTGAAAGTTTTGTTGTAAAGTACTTAAGATTTAATACTGTATTTATTTAGATGCTTAGAAAAATTTTCTTTTAACAACCGAAGTACTTAATAAAGCTAATTTATCTATTATTATAAAACTGTTATTATGCATTTATGCTATTTTTTTTATGGCGTAAGACTTAAGATATACAACATAAAGACAAATAATACATTTTTCTCTAACTATTATTACAACCAGCCACTAGGTAATTAAAAAGGTATATACCTAATATATTATTATTTAACTAATACATAATAATTTATAAGTTATACATTTTTAAACTTTGAAAAATGTTTTCACATATCCTAACATATTTTATAGATTTTATCTTCTATAATTTCCAAGCATTACTGATCAATAACAATGCTACAATGGTTATATATATAAGACAAATATAATAATTTTAACCGGGTATATTTTAAGGGTACCTAAATATTATTCTAAAAAGCAATACAATAATAATTAAATATTTTTGTCTGTATATTAAATTGATAATAATTTATTTTATTTTTATAGGTAATATTACAAAATACAGATTCAGCAATTAAAATGTTGACACAAATAAGGTAAATAGTACAAATTTAAATTCTAAAAAATACTACTATTTAATTAGATTATAAATATATAACTACTATATTTGTTATAATTTATTTAGTAAATTCTATAGATTTCTATAAAAATATTATGTTGAAAATCTATTTAAATTACTAATATTTAAATATTTTAAATTGTTGGGACACATTATTGCATTGTTAATTCTTAAAAAACAAATAATTTATTTATAATATTTAAATATAACAATCCAGTGGCACTGAATTCATATTTCATGTGAAGCAATCATATGGGTGGATTGGTATTGATGAGTTCTAAGAGTTTATGATTTAATAAAGTTAAATAAGGTCTTATATATATTATAATTGATGCCTGATAGCGTGAAACTTAGAAGTTAAAGTCAAATAGACAAACACTTTAAATTCTGCTTCACAAAAAAAGTCTGAGTTCAGAGCAACTGTAACTATCATAGTAATACATTTGGATTTTCTACATAAATATTTTAAATAACAATTTATCCATAAACGTGTTTAAACAATTCTTAATTTAAACCTTTATGTTATGCTTATAGAATGTGATAGGTGTTTCTATGATAATTAATCACATTAAATTATTTAATTGAAAATAAATGTAGGCAATTGTATAAATTTAATTATTTATATTTAATTTTTCAGACATCGATCTAATGATTATCAGTATATTCAGAACAGTATTATACCTACAATGCATTTTCAACGATCTTTACCTAGACTTCCAGTTCCAGAATTAAAATTAACTTGTCAACGTTACCTTAAAGCACAAGAACCTTTACTTTCACAAACTGATTATTTGAAAACTAAAGATGTTGTAGAAAACTTTGAACAAAATGATGGACAACTATTACAAGATATGCTAAAAAAAAAGAATGATTTAAACAAAAATACCAGTTATATTACTAAGGATTGGTTTAATATGTATTTGACAGAAAGAACTCCACTACCAATCAATTATAATCCATTATTGGTGTTTAAACAATGTGATAATGCATATAATAACCAATTACTAAAATCTACTAATTTATTAATATCATCACTAAGGTGAGCATTAAATAATATAAATTATGTTTAAAATGGATAAGTAATTACAATATAATGCTTTTTAAAATTGAAATCTTAATAATGAACATATATTATATAAATTATATTTACACACAATATTTACTGAAAAAAGGTTGTTACAATTTTGTATGATAATGGATAGTAAAATTAAAACTAGGTATATATTATTTCTTATTTAATTTCAATATTATGCGTCTCATTTATAAATTGTATGTGGTGTAAACAGAAATTAAATTTACTTTTGTGAATATATTATATACCATTTATTGAATAAGGAAAGGGGGAAAGCAAGCTCTACCGTACAGTATATGTATAGTGGAGTTTTCCATCGAGTAAGTCGAATGTATGTGTTAAATTTGAATTCAATGATGTAAAATTATTATTGTATACAAAAAGCGATACTGAACAAAGACTGTCATCCTATAATATTGCTAAATGTATTTAATGATATATTTATACTGATATATAATATTTTATTTTACTATTAGTTGTGCATTAATACAATTAATAGCTAATAGTTTAAAATTAATCTAAATACTATGAAAATATCATGTTTTCAATTTTAACCTCCCAAAATTACCAACTAGATTCAATTTAGTTTCAGAAACCATCCTAAAAGTTAATTTTTTCTATGTATACAGATAAAATATATCATTGTTAAATCAATATGTTTATTGCTCAACTTGGTATCTGAAATCTAATAATAAATAAATACAATTTATTACAATAATTTTTTTATATTATGCTAGTAAATTTAATAGTTTGTAAAATTGTCAATTTTTTTAATTGATAACTAATGAATAGTTCCGTTATTATTATTTTTTTTTATCAAAATTAATATATTTTGTCTGTTTTTAGAACTCTAGAGAGAACTGCTGCTTTTAATGTGTTCATACTATGGAGATAGTCATTATTAGTTTTAAGAATTCTATAAAGTTTTACACTACTAAAATAGAGCTTTTTATCTTAAAATGTCTATTAAAAAAAGTATGGTACACTTTAAATAATATTTGCCTTGAAAAATGTGATCCTTAAACTAAAATTTAACTAATTTTTTATACATACATATAGTAAACCAAAAAGGTTCTAGAACAGTAACTTGAGGAACACCACATATAATTTAAAATAGAGAATTTAAAGAATTATTTATTTTAACTATTTGTATTCTATAATTTCTTAATTAAGTAGGATTTTAATGTAATGTATACAGTATTATAATAAAGCTTGTTTAATATTATCTCATGATTTATATGATCAAAGGCTTTATTTATATTAAAAAATAGACTTTGGAATTCTGATCTGCCATCATGGACAAAATAGTTAACTAGAAATAATACATCATTAGCAAAGTTCATATTTAAAAATCCAATTGATATGAAATGTAGATAAAAATAAAATTTTTGTGCAATTAATATATTTATAAATTTATAAATAATATAAATATACACTCATTTTAGATTTTCAATGATGATTTAACAAGAAAATTAAAATTAAAATGTTTAATATTATTTTTCTTTATTTTTTATATTATTTTCGTGAATATTATTTATTTTAAATTTCATTTCTAATACTTAAGTATAAGTTAATAATTTTTAATTTATCAAAGGTAAATAATATATTTATTTTTTAATCATTAATCATTTTTAATATAATTTATTGATATATTACTTATACTTGCTTAGATAAATTATGATAATAAATATAAAATAGTCATACAACGTTATATCATTGTATTATTTATACTGAACACTTGCAATATAAATTTATATTTACTTATATTAAGTTATAACTGTACCATTTAGTGTTCTATTTCTTTAATTTTTATTGATTTATAACCGTTAGATAGGTACTAGAAAATCATTAATATTTTTATATATTAAATGGTTATAAATAATAATTAATTGTCAGTATAAGACAAGTTCATAGATATAATTTATTTAACTGAATTATTGACTATTTTTATTAAAAAAATAAAGCAATATAAACAACCTTACTTACTTTACCTATATGTTTTAAATAAACTTATCATCAATTCATTGAAACACTCATAAGTATGTGTATATTTTCATTTAAAATTTAGATTTTACAAATCACTTAAAGCAAATATACTAGAGCCAGAAATTTTTCATATTAGTCCAAAGAAAAGCGATACTATCCAATTTAGAAAACTAATGAAATATCTTCCAGAATCAATTAGTTGGTATGGAGCTTATATGTATAATGTAAGTATAGTAAAGATTTAATACTGAATGATTTTGAAGAGTTCTATATAGGCATTTTTTTTAAATACATGCATGATCAATAGTGTGTGTTATTACTTTGCAAAATAAAATAAATTGTGGGATTTCCCACTTATCTACGCTCAAATAATATTATATAATATATAGTTTTTGTCTAAAGCTTTCAATCTTTACCAGTTGTCCTAGTTATTGAATACAAATTTTAAAACTGAATTTTAATTAATTGTGAAGTTTACTTACCTTCTTTTATTTTTATTTATGCTTTTTGAGTTAATTTTTATAAATGATTTGGAGTTTCCAAATTAAAAATTAAAAAAAGAAGTTTTCAAGAGGGATTTATGAAAAAATCAAGTAGAGTTTCAGAAGTTTTATTGAGATTTCAAAATTAATTTAATAATGTTTTTAATAAATAATTATTGGAATTATTTAGATGTTTTTAGTTTTATTTAATTTTGTTACTAGAATTGTATATACAAGAATTTAGATTATTTAAATATAGTATATTAATGAAGTTTACTACTTGAGATTCATATTATGTTTACTATGTATTTTATTTATTAAATATTTATGGTAAATAGTATATTGTTAATATCTGTATAATAATATATAAAACACATATTTATTTTTAATACTAAATACAATTATTTTAAACAAATTTCAGGCGTATCCTTTAGATATGTCTCAGTATAGTTCTTTATTTAATAATACTCGAATTCCAATGGCTAATCAAGATATTTTACACAATAATACATCTGGTAAACATATCGTAGTTATGAGGCGAGGACATTTTTATAAATTTGATGTTCTGGATAATCAAGGTACTTTTTCATAAATTCATTATTTAATTTAATTTATAGTTAATTATTATTAACTAATACCTATATTCTATATAATATGTACTTACAGGAAATATACTAAGCCCTCAGTTATTATTATCTAAAATACAATATGTTTTGAATGATGACATTGCCCCATCTAATCATCCGATCGGCGTGTTAACAACCACTGAACGTAATAATTGGGCAGATTTAAGAAATTATCTTATTAAGTTAGGAAATGAAGAGTCATTGCGTATAATAGACGATAGTCTTATGATGATTGCTCTTGATGATGAAAAACCGGGTTCTGATCCAATACCTTGTGTTAAGCAATATTTACATTCTGATGGGGTCAACAGGTTGCAACAATAAACAGTTTAATAATTATATGTATACAACAGTTTACATGTATATTTCTATTGAGAATATTTATGTACAGGTGGTTTGACAAGTCATTTACATTAATAGTATGTGCTGATGGAACATCAGGATTAAATTTTGAGCATTCGTGGGGCGATGGAGTTGCTGTGTTGAGATATTTTCAAGATATTTCTAAGGATTCTACTAACTTACCGAGATGTCATCCAGAAAATTTAAATCAAGAATTATTATCAGCAGATGCATTAGACGTGAAAAAATTGGGTAAATACTAAATAGTATATTAAGTATCTACTTTTATGAAATTAATAATTACTAACATGAATACACTCCATAGGTGTGTATTTACATTGGTTTTCATTGTATAATGTGCTGTAATTGATTTTCTTAGTAATTTTAATTATTATACACGTGTAATTTGGTAATTTTAAAAATAGAATCGGGTATCAGGTTGTAGACACAATAAGCTATTATTATATATTGGACATACAAATACAATATTAATTAAATTAATCCATATTATGAATATTGTTGAGTATAAAGTAGATCTATTTTACAGAAATATATTTCTGTATTTTTTATTATGTATTTATTCTTGTCTAGAAATAATGTGTCATGGTTTTAAACCTGACAAATACGAGTATTCTAAATCTGGAATACCTAAAAAAATGAATCAAAAGTGTTTGTCTATTAAATATAACTTTTTGGCTCATTAAATTAAATTTTATATTTAAAGAATTAAACTTGACATTATAATATTGTCGTTAGTACGTTATCTACTTCATTTTTTAAAATATATTTTTTATTAATTTATCTATAATTAAATATTTTATTTTACTTATCAATCACACATTGTATAAGTTTTTGTTTATTTTTGGGAATTAGAATGGTTGAAAATTTATTACAGAATCGAATTAGATGTTCCTCTGTAAATGGTTAAAGGTATTTTTCTCTTAGATTTTAGATCTACTTGAAATTAGTGAAATTAGTCTGTATGAAGTGACATCAATTAATGGGTTTCTCAATTTGAACAACATGATCATTTGTATCCATATAAGTTGTTCTGAACACATTATTAGAGTTAAATAGTAGGATATCACCTTGTTTGGAAGTTTTTAAAGTACTTTTGGATGGATTCATCATGGTATGTTGATTATTTTTGGTTTAAGTTGTCATCTATTTTCTTGAAAATGTCTATCTAGATAAATATTATATGATTAATTAACATTTTTTATTAAGCGATTGAGTTGTTGATATTTCAGTATTTAATAATGCTTAAGCTCAGTTTTGGGTATTAGGTTAAAAATATAATATGTATATGTTTAAAATCTTGAGTTTACATATATTTTGTACTTTTTTTTTTGTTCTCTACGTGCTCGGATTCGGTTGTTTTGGGAATGGGTGGTACTTTAACACAAAGTCTGTTTATGTGTTATAACTATATAACAAACAATCAATATTTCATATCCGTTACCAGAGATAATTTAAATATTTCTTTGATTTTGTCATGAAATAATAAGTTGTTGATTATTATTTTCCCATTATATTTATTTATTTATTAGAATGGTAAATATGATATTATATTATTTTTTATGTTAATAATTTATAACCTTGGATAAATTTTATTTTTTAGAATTCAATTTGGACGAAAAAATTAGATGCGATATAATGAAAGTCAAGAATGAATTTAAATCTAAATATGAATCTTTGGATATTAATTACTTTGAGTTTTTCGACGTTGGTAGAAAAATGTGTAAAAAATTTGGAATAAGTGCAGATTCATTGATGCAATTATGTTTCCAAGTAATTACATTACCATTGAATTTAGATAATATAAAAAATAAAATTTCTAAAAATGTTTAAAATCAACTATGTATTTATGATGTAATATATAAATTAATTTAAATATATTTTAGCTGGGCCATTATAAATTACATAAAAAGCATGTTGGTACTTATGAATCATGTAGTACAGCAGCATTCAAACAAGGACGAACAGAAACTGTAAGACCATGTACTATGAAAACTGCTGTAAGTATAATTAGTAAAATTTGTATTGAAATTAAAAATGAACGTTTACTGAATGAAATCCTTTTAAAATATATTTTAGGATTTTTGCCATGCTGTTTCTAGTAAAAATAAACCTTCTAACAATGACTTGGTGAATATGATAAAAGAATGTTCAGTCGAACACAGTAAACTTGTAAAGGAAGCTGCAATGGGTAATACTTAATTTAAAAAAAAACATTATTGTTTAATATAATATACCTTTTTGTTACCAGGACAAGGGTTTGATCGTCATTTATTTGCTTTACGATTATTAGCTAAAGAAAACAATTTAAAGATTCCAGACTTGTTCACTGATCCCGCTTATAGTCTGATTAATCATAATATTCTATCAACTTCTAGTCTAACGTCAGATTATGTATGGTTAGGAGGATTTGGACCTGTTGTAAAAGATGGTTATGGTATTGGGTAAGCACGTCAACAAATAATATTTTTCTCTTGATGAATTAGTTTAAATTAAATAAAAATATTGGAAAATCTTGCACTTTAAAAATTATCTAAAGTAACAATAGTTAAGATGATTTTGAAAAAAAAATATTTAGTTAAATTTATAAAAACATAACTACCAAATGTTTAAATACTACATTTTGTTTGTACTCCATAGCACTTAGTATATTTGTTAAGAATAACAATAAGAGTTGTAGAAATCTAGTTATCATTGTAATCAGTTAAAAAAAAAAATATTTCAGATATGAAAATTTCTTTGATTTCAGATACACAATTCGTGATGACTACTCAGGTGCTATTATTACTAACTACAAAGAACATTCTGATGGAGATACATTTAGAAGTGCATTAACTCAAAGCTTAAATCAGATTCTAGATATTTTAAAAGTCTAGTTAATTACATAGGTTGATATTTCTTAGTTTGTATTTATTATGTCATTACTCTTTAGTTAGTATAGAATATTTTTTTTTATTAAAAAGTAAACATTCTTTTATGTTATAAGTTAATTTAAAGTACATGCGTACATTTCTTCTTGAATAAATCAAGAAGGAACGTTCACATATTATAACCATTGCATTCTTTAACATGAGTTAGTAAAGGAAGCTTACTATAACAATAACAATAATTGAATCACTGGCTTATAAAATGTAAAGACATACATATTGATATTTGATATTTTTCAATGCAAAATACAAAACATTAATTATTATAACATTTAATTGGGTATTATGAAACATATGGTATTAAATTGCTTTATGCATACATATATGTATTGGATTCCATATTTATTAGTATTTTTATGTTTTTTTTGCTTATTATTGTGTACAAAATGTTAATTTGTATTTTTTTTTGTATGTTTATGATTAATGTTAAGCTTTTCAAAGTTTTTATAGTTGTATTTATATATGTTAGAATAATTTTTAATTTAATTTAATTGAAAAAATATAAATATAAAATAATGTTAAATATTTAAATTAATTCGTATTTATATTAAGATCCTGGTTGTCCCAATGAATGTTTCGATATACATAATTTGTTTGTCAGTTATAAATTTATCATGATTAAAAGTGGTAATTATAATTATAGTTTCAACATTGAGAGTGATTTCTAACAGAAAATTGAATCTATTTAGCGAATAGTTGATGGGGTAGGAGGAATTTTAAGTACCTACTTTGCCAAAAATTAATTCACAAATGAAAAAAAGTATATAAATTTTTTTTTTAATTTTTGTTAGTAACTTTTTATTTATTCAATAAAGCCAGGAGATCAACTAATAACATAAAAAAACTAAATTAAATAATTGAAAAAGAAGAAAAAAATAACTTACATTTTGTGGAACACTGCATACCTTTAATATCACATTAACCACTAATGTGGGACAAGCCTGTGAAAAATTATTATCATTAACGTCCTTGTATATATTTTTTATTTTTTTCTTAATTTTATTTACCAAAATGTTTTCATTAAATTTAATACATGAAATATATCTATTGCATAGATTTAATATATATGTCATTAATAGTAAACTTTTAATATTATTTTTATATTTTTCAAATCATGTTTCCAAAATGTAAATATGGTTATTGGCGGTTTTATGGTTGATTCACGAAAAATATTAATATTTTCGTTATAAAATCTATACATAATCATTATATATATAGATATCGTAATCTTATAAAATTGTATCATTTTATGTATACTTATAGCTTTTTTTAATTATTTATTTAAAGTAAAGGCCAACAACATGGGTTATTAAACTAAAATTAAACATAAAAAGTAATGGTTACAAAATACTAGAAAGAAATAATTATAGTTGTTTACAATTTTATACTTAAATGTTTGGTTCTGGAAAAATGTGTAGATTGGTTCGGTGTTATCTTCAAGTCTGTATACAGGAGGTATACAGCAGGGTTTAACGACTTCCTGCCAAACATTTTTAAAGCAGAAACAAAAACCAACTACAAATTTTTTGTAGAAATAAAAATAATTATTTTTCACTTAAATTTGATGAACCAATCTAAATTAAGGGGCTATTAGCTCAATATCAATTAATTAAATGTTTATGCGATTGTCTATGCAACCTAGAACCTGGCATAAATAATTACAGACATTACAGTATACTGATACTGAGGTATTTAATAAATAATATCATATAAAATATCAATCTCATCAACCCTGGAAATAAATATTCAACCAGAGACAGGGGTTAAGTGGAAACAGTGGGATTAGGACATCTAAAAATTATAAAGGTACATATATAATATGAAACAATATTATTTTATATTCAATACACATTTAATGAAGTTATAATATATCAGGCCGTATATGCACTTAACGTCATAACAGTATTTACATTATTATGAGGCATAATTTTCTTTTTATTTATGATATAGTTTTATTCCTAGTACTTCATTATTATCCATACCATTAACCAATTTATTTAATACTAACTGAACTCATATAACAATGAAAAGATTGTTAAAATGTTACAGTTTAATATTAGTGTTTAATGATATATTAAAAGTAACACGTCCAGAACAATTAGTTGAGGTATTAAAAACATTTTCTCAGATGACAAAACAGAGAAAAATTGAATATAATGATTGAGTCATAGCTAAATTTAAAATTTGTACAAACACGTTATAAATAAAAAAAAAAAAACAAATAATTAAACCTTAAGATTAAATAAAATAATTATAACAATACTGTAGGTATGTATTTTATATCAATAATTATTATAACGAAAAATAATAACACTAAAAACCAAACATATCAATTAGTTACAATTTTAAGCGTTGATAAGTAGGTAACTGAAAAAATTTACGGTGCGGTTTATTTTGAAAAGTATTTCAATTATTAAAACACTTATGTCAGATTGCATAAAAAATAAATTCATTAAAATTTAATGACCAATATGAAGGTTACTAAATCATTTTTAATGGACAATTAGTTCACTATTAATCAATTTAATGTTTAGTGATTGTTTATGCAACTCGGTGTTAAGGCTAATATTAGCTAGTTAATAGAAAAAAAAAAATAATAATATTTTTCTAAAACATTATGTATTATTTAAATTAAAGCACACAATTTATGGAAAACAAAAATTTTATGTTTTAGTCAGACACATAAATACACACTTATAATATGTTTTACTATATTGAAATACTCCAAAAATGGAATGTAGAAAACTGTTTGCTTAAATACCAAATTGGCTCATTAAAAACACATTAACTTAAAATTTAATTACATTAAATTATACTTTAACAAAAGTAAATCAAAAAACAAAATAAAAACATAAAAAATAATTTCAATATTACATAAATTATTAATACAATTTTAATTGTCAATTATAATTATTATACTATAGTATTTATTATTGGTTATATTTCAGTATGAAAAACACATTTTTTAAATTATATGTAATAAGATTGTCCTGAAATAAACAACAATTCAAGTTTGTTTGATAATATATTTAAAATGGAATAAACACATTTTAAACTTACAATACAAGAAGATCATAGATGAAAATTATCATTATCACAATAAACCTATGATTAGTAATTTATTTGGTTTTTGTAAACAGTGACTGGAAATTATCACAGGTTCAAGTTAAGATACCGTGTAGCACCTGTATATTTGTTACACAATAATAACATTGCTTGATATACATTCCCATTTGTATGAAAAACATTAAGGAATATTAAGTATTTGTTCATTTACTTCTATGATTTTATTTTATCAAATAGGAACAATGGGTCCCTAATTTAATATGTACATATTGTGTATTCATATTAAGAGGTACCACTATTTCAGTTGGATAATATTGGATTTTCGGGAGTACTAAATATACATTTTGAGAAAAGTTCAAATGTATGACTTGTTTTGAATGTGCATGATCAGTATCTTAATTTTGTTAAAATCACAATAACAATTTTTTCTACAAATTCAGATGGATAAATTATTTTTCAAGCGATTTTAGTACAAGTTTTGTTTAAATTACTTGTAGCAAGTAAACATTTATAAATAATTTCCGTTTTTAATAATGTTATATTATTATTATTTTTATACAAAGAATATGTAAGTTAATAATATTGTTTATTAAATAACAAAATCTAAATTAATAAGTTTGTAATTTATTTTTTCGTGTATTATAAATATAACTAAAATAAATTAGAGCTGAATTTGCTTTAACTTAGTCAATTTTATAATTTGTAAAAATATTTTATATACAAATTGTTCATCAAAATTTGCAGGAAAAGATTAGTTGCAACCTATAATATATTAAGTTGTAATATATATGCACATACCAAAGGAGTTAAACATATGAAATTTTCTACAAAAGTGTATTTTTAGTACACTTTTTACCTCCTAAAACATATTTCAATCAAAAATCATACAGCAGAAATAATTAGTGGTACCTCTTAATGTGAGAACACACTATATAATATTATTTAGTTGTCAATTTTTACATAGGAAGACTTAATATACAATATTAAATACACATTTTATGCAACATAAAGATAAGTTCGTCTATCTTCTGCCGACCTTGAAAGGTATTCTCTTTCAATCAGTCCTTCAATTCGTTTTTTAATAATAACTGGAGATGGTAGGAATCTGTCTCGGAGTTGTTCTACAACTTCCAACACAAGAGCATTATGCTAAAAAAAAAAAAAAATAATTAAAATAACATTTAACGTCAAGCTATGATAA
Organism: Rhopalosiphum maidis; assembly: GCF_003676215.2. Classification (NCBI taxonomy): domain Eukaryota; kingdom Metazoa; phylum Arthropoda; class Insecta; order Hemiptera; family Aphididae; genus Rhopalosiphum; species Rhopalosiphum maidis. The sequence goes on from NC_040879.1 coordinate 13,680,350, forward strand.
AAGTTTTATTATAATTACAATCATTTTTTTCCGAGATTTCATAACGCGTACAATAGCTGCTTCGATTTCATGCTTACGGTCCTCATCTACTTTGCTTCTAGTTTCTTTTCTTTCTGGTTCAGTTTCACCTTTAGCTGCAACTGTTTGGATTTTCACTCTAAAATGAACAGATATTTAAGTAACATGAATTCAAATAAAAACATATAGCTTACCTATGCAATTTTGATGTAAATAATTCATTAACACAAAATTCATGAGTTAATTCGATTTCTTTACATTTAGGAGTTTTTAATAGTATACGCTGTGAGGGTTTTCCTAATGCTAAAGATTGTAATGCTCTTATTAAATCTTTATCAGGAATATCAGTTTCACTTCGAATATCCTAAAAAATTTTTTTATTACATACACAAATATAAATGTCATTAAATCAATAAATATTATATTTAATAGTTTACTTCAAATGATAATTTGTCATGAGTATTGAACAATAAGAGAATACACATTTGATATGTTGACACTTGAATTATGTGTTTTCGCTCAGTAGATGGATTGTGGGAATTGACTGAAGAAGATACACTTCCTGTTAAGTCATTTTCTGGTCGTCTTGAACCGTAGAATACAGCATTCAAATCAGCTGAACCAAGTTGTGGTTGTAATGTTAGTTGTCGTCCATTATGTTTACCCAGATAAAATCTGTAATAAAATTATATTTTTAAATTACTAAAAGCAAAAGTTATTTGTTGATAAATCTTTAATATGATTTATAATTTAAGGTAGTATTTCCATTAATATTTAAAATAACTTTATTATTTAGCTAAAAACCCACAAAAAATAGAAATGACAATTAATTTAGTAAAATTAACGTTTTTTTCAACAATTTATGCTTGATAGATTTTATATACTAATACCCGAAGTTGTATTGTTGTATGTATGTTTAAAGAGTGTTAACCAGAGAACAAATTAATTTTAATAAGTAAACTATTAAAGAGACTAATATACTATTTGTGATATGTATTAAAAAATGTTTCAAGTTAACACATAAATGAGTAATTTAATATGTATTGGTACAAATATTAAATGAAGTGAGTTATATTTTAAACACATAAATTATAGATGTTTCAATAATATTATGAAAATAATAAATTAATTTGTAAAAATTTTAATTCAATTATGGCCAACTTGTGTAAAAAGTATAAATCAATAAATATATCTAAAAACAAAAAAAATTGAGGATTGAAAACATGATTTCATAAGATATTAACTAGTTATATTATATGCTTCAAACATTTATGATTTATTATTAAAATGATAAAAATACGACAATTTTCATTCTATAAGTTCTATAGGTGTAAATGCAATAATATTATAACATTTGTGATTCATTGAATGAAATCTAAACAATTATATAGTACTTACTAGGATAAAAATTTACATATTTACATATTTTTGAAATAGCTTATAAAATAATTCTTGACATTTATGTTATTCTGAAGAAAAGATAGTATTTTACATAGGAATTGTGATGTTCAACAAAACCCATAACCATAACTAATTAATTTTATACTTTAACTGTAACTTAAAATAAATTCGGTATTCATATTGTCATTCTTACAGTATACTTACATTCGATATTCTGCAAAAGCACTTCTAGGAACTAATGGTACATTGCACTTTGATAATGCATGGGTAGGCCAGAATCCTGTCGTTAACACTCTCACAGTAAGATCCACAGCATGTAAATACCGCTAAAAACAAAATAAATTTTTTTTAAGAAAAAGTAGATTATTTATGTAAAAATAATAAATGGTACTAATAAGAACGGTAAGTAATACAAAGTAAATATATATTTCTTTCAACTTTTTTATGAGTAATTATCAATTTATATTATTTAATAAGTAATATTTATTGACAAAGAGTCAACTAAATTAAATATAGAAAAATTATAAATTCTATATTATACCATATTAATAATATAAATAACAGTAGATTCTAAATAATTTGAAATTATTGAAATAAAGCTAAAAATTTAGTTTATTGAAATGCTTGATTTGGAAAGTTTGAATTATTTAGGGAAAAACAGAAATATATTAAATTAAAGAGAGTTAAAAAATGTAATTACATATTAATTATTTAATTTGCTTTTCAAATATTTTTTTATTGCAAGTATATATTATTTTTCCTGAAAATTTGTTATGGATTGTTTTTAAAACATTTTCCCATGCCTTGGGCTCTGTTTTATGTATTGAAATGTGACGTGTTTCATTCCTTATGGAGTTTAAAACTAAACTAAACTTCTTTCCAATACAACAGTTTAACATTTTATGATTATTCCTTTGTCTAGAGGTAGGAGGGTAAATATATAATTAATATTATATTTTTCACAACAAATCCCTATACTTTAGGCCAGGGGACTCATATTCAGACTATGTTTTTACTTAATTACAATAACTATTCATCTTTTTCTCAGACTCGAGGACAATGCGAAATAATGAAAAAAACAAGTATAGTAGATTACAGCAATTTGAGAAATTACAAAAAAAACTACGATAATGATGATACACTATCAGTCAGTTGAACCACACTTTTAATTAAATAAAATTGAGTTTATAAATAATTAATAAATTCAAATTATTGAGGTTTTGGCCAAAAATATTCTAATTATAAAGCATTTTAAATTTATCGAGGGTATACGTTTATTTTGTTTTCTTCAAATAATAAAAATTTCCTTGATTTATGGAGTTTTTCTAATTACCGAGTCTAATGTAATACATTATTTTAGCATGCCTTAATTAAATTATAAAGTTTTGAATATAGGAATAACTAATAAGTCAGCCTGGTCTCTTTGTTCATCTCTACAAAGCAGGTACTTGAATATTTGCTTAAGCTAATTTAAGGAGAAAAATATATAAATATTACAATACTGTTCAAGAAAAAATATTATAGAACAAAATTATCTTAAAATATGTCCATTAACTTGTGCAACAAATACATCATATGATATTTTAATATCAATATTACTTACATTATTGGACTTGGCTGCATATTCTTTAAATTCTTCCATGATAGTGTTAGATATGGACATATCTTTAAACATGCCTTCCAGTTTTGAAGTAAATTGACAACCACACTCAGTCTACATATATATTATATAATGATTTATTATTTTGATTTAAAAGTTTACACCTTACAAAATAAAAATTACCTTGAGTTTTGAGATCATATTTTTTTCATTATCATTGCTGACAGATTTATTTAAAAGCAATCTCTTGGCTAAATGCTGTTTATAATACCTTTCAAATACATCTTTTTCTTGAAGGAAGCGGAAAATTACCATAGCTTTATCCAAGACTAACTCAACATCATTTTCAGTTAACTGTAAGAATATAGTATCACTTTTTAATTCAAGAATTAAAATTAAATTATAAATATAGTTAAGAATTATATGTCATCTCATCAACTTAACAATAGCATTTTATAGAAGAACTATAAAGTAACAAATAAACAAAAATTCAGTTATTTTATTTATTAATTCATAAAATAAACTAGTGACTTTTGTTTTTCAATTCATAGACAATGTTTTATTATACCAAATAATTAATTCATAGTTTTTTTTTTTTTTAATAAAAATGAATATTTGAGAGTAAAATTAAATTGAACAATACCAGATTTTAAGAAATCTTTAATATTTGTTTCTCTAGGCCAGTGTTTCTCAACCAATGTGTCGTGGGAAAAGTACAAAAGTGTCGCGGAAAGTACTAATATTAAATGCACAAAGCTAGTTAACACTATATTTACAAAAATTAATAGGTATTATTCTTATTTTTTTTTTTTTTTATTGTGTGTTACAAAGTATGAACATTTTGAATAATGTGTCGTCATAATACAAAGGTTGAGAAACACTGTTCTAGGCATTCATTTAATAAAAAACATATAATTCAAAAACTATTTATGTTTTTTAAAATATATTTTTAAATAATTTTAAGTCTTAACAAAATAAACACTTGAAAAAAATAATTATACATTTTACAATTTTTAAAGTTTTTTAGTTCTATGAATGATGACATCATACATTTTTAATTTCATATTCTTAAGCAGAATATTATTTTAAGTATGACGATATATAAAATTTTAGAGAGTAGTTAGTTAATTAAAACTAAAAATAATATCATTAACTACCCCTTCAAAATTTGATTTTAATTTACAAAGAACTCCAAATAATATTTTACTTTGCAATAAGGAATTAAAATTTTTGTTTCTATTAAAAAAAAGGAAAAACTTCATTTTAATGATATTGAATAGTAAAAATATACTTTTAAAAACGTTATTAAGTTTTGAATTGTGAGTATTTCTTGATAAAGAATCACATAATATATCAATGAAAATTATCAGACTAATCCAAATCAAAACCTTTTAATTTGTTTTAAAATTGTTGTAAGCTAATAAAATTTGTAATATATTAATAAATTTATTTTAAAAAAAATAATTAACTTATTAATAATTAAAAAAATGTTTATATCATTACCCCACGAACACCCTTTTTTAATTTTTCATCAATAAACAAAGATAGATATTCTGGTGACTTGGAATTTATGTTGAAAAAATATTCAAAATCAGCAGCAATCATTTGTTTAAACATCTTATCATTGTTGAAAGAATGAATCAAAAAAAAATTAAAACGATCTTTTAGATCCAGCAAACTCTGAAAAATAAAATTTAATTAATTAAAATAAATATTAATGTATCCAAAAAGTTGGTATCCTGATCTCCTAAAAGTCCTCATAACTAATTTCACCATGTTTCATAAATAATTCAAGAATAATTTTTTATCATTGTAATTTAAGACATAATAAATGCATTTTAATTTATAGTAACCTGAATATAGCTTATTGCATTAGTATTAATATTTTCTTCTTGCACAAGAGATTTTCCTATTTCCCGTAAATATTGACTAACACAATCAGACATGGTTTTTAAACCTTCTGAAACACGAGACAATAACTTGTACATGCATGCTAAATCATCAATTTTGTTGTTCTTTAACATGTGTACAACGCCAGAATTTTCCATCTAATAGAAAAAAATATAAATTATTAAAATTAAGTAAATGATTAAGAGGACGCCATACTTGTATGTGTTGTCTCTGTCTTACTAACGTACATCATAATAAATTTTTGTTCAGTATAATACATTTAGTGATGTTAGCTTTAATATTAGAGTAAATTTACCTATTATCAAAATTAAAGGTAAGAGAATATTATCTGGATAATGACATATGATTTTATTGATATTATCATTAAAAGATTATGCTATAGTATAGATAATATTCTTACCTTTAAATTTGATAATAGTTAAATTTACTCTAATATTAAAGCTAACGTCACAAAATGTATTCTACTGAACGAAAATGTGTTATGATGTACGTTAGTAAGACAGAAACAACAAATGCGAGTATGGCGTTCTCTCAACTGAAAAATTGAATCAATTTTAGTTTAAAATAATTGAATATTTACTTCAACAATGGTTTTCATATTTCTTTTAATTAGTTCTACTTCAATAACCTCAACAATTCGACTTTCAGTCGAATCATCAAGGTAATGTTTTGCTCTATCCGATTCTTCTATAATTCTAGATTCAACTTTTCTAATATAAATACATGCACTGTTTTCATCTAAAAACTTTTGACTTTCCATCTGTAAATATGTAATATTAAGGTATCAGTGTTATTATAGATCTATAAAACTTTAAGTACATACTTTATAAAATTCAGCAGATTGCTCCAAAAATGGTTTTTCAAAATCTTCTTCATAAACAATTCGCCCAGTAATTCCAAGAATCATTAACATTTGACATGCATTTTTAATAGCTATTCGATCAACAACTTCACCTTTTCTTTCAAGTTTGATCATATTTAACAGAGTCATTCGTAGGTGATCGCGAATATATCCATAGCGAACAATCTTATTGAAAAAGTAATATAGTTAAATATATAAATATTATGAATAAAAAATATTTTTGTCAACTTTAAGTACATAAGTAAAAAAATAAAAACATTTAGGTTCTCCACTTTACACTAAAAAGGAACTTTAGCTAACTATTTATTGCAAAGGAGTGAGACTAAGACAATTGTATAGAAATTTGATTCAATGGGGAAGATAAAAACTGGTCATTGCCTAAGTTCCTTCTTAATGTAAATAAAGTATAGAAAACTATTCCAATTATAAATAATATATTTTATTTTTTTTACTTTAAAAATTATTATTAAGTTAATATTTGTTTGAATTTGAAGCTTACTAAATCACGAAATAAAATGAGACCCAAATTATAAACATTATCAACTTCATTATGCTTAACATAAACTCGGTCCATGTACATCAATATGTCACGTATCATCACCATAGAAGTTTGATGATCATTCCAGGCAACATTTAAAACTTGTAAAAAATTGTTATTTAATGCTTTTAGAACATCTTCTCTGACCTAAAAATAATAATGTGTTTTTAATTTGATTATATTATCTATTTATATTTAATATATTATTATTATATATTCAAGATGGATGATAAATTATTTTTATGTGATTATACCTTATTTTCTAAATGGTATATTACAGCTTCCTTCATACCAGTATACAATCTTTCACCATGTTTTAATAACACCATGGTATAAGCATTTCGGTACAGTTCTTCAAAACTTAGACCAGAATTGTTTTTCTTTTGAATTTCTTGAATAGCATTTTTCAATAACAGCCAAATGCTGTCAATTAATTTTTCATCCATTGTCATCTGAAAAAATATTATTATGTTTAATTCTAAATAAATAATAAATAAAAACTTTCAAAAAACCAATTTACTTTCAATTAAAAAATAAAATGTTCATATATTATGGTATTCTATAAATTATTTTATATTTATATTTGAGGAATTATTAAGATTTGAGTTAATATTATGTGTTTTAATAAAATAATTAGTACAATTATATGGATTTTGCTTTTAATTTATTTAAAACAATTTTATATTAAAATACAAATATTAATTTATAGAATAAAAAAAATTTGTAAAAATATTATACTGAATATAGATATACAAAGGTTTGAACTGTGCAAAGAAAGAAAAAATAAGTTTTGTCATTGTGAGAGAAACAAGCTACAATATATTCTAGTCATGAATACAAAAATACAAAAAATAGTTAGTTTTTCCATGGTTAATTTATAATAAGGACTTATAAATTGTAAATTTATTAAATTTGTATGAATTAAAAAAATAATTTTTTTTATCAAATCATAAGCATTATAAGATATTATTTATCTAATGTCTATATGTAAAATGTGAATTATGATCCTTAACACTGCATGGAAAATCAAAGAATAATGTTTTATGATTGGAGTAAGTCTGTTATAGACAGTCTCTGCTTTCAATGTTCATATCACTAACCAGATTATGTGGAGTTATGAAGTCCATATTCTTATATATCTGTGGTTTAAACATCATTATTATATTTATATTTTTAACTGTGAATTATGTAATAAATCGCCATTTCCAATGACATACTGATAAGATTTAAAAGAAAACGAATAAGAGACACTAGTGGTGGGCATACCCGGATTTATTAAATTTGAATTATTCAACTCAATTTTGTTGATCAATGACTCTTTTATATATTCTAATAAATTTAATTTTATAACATATTTTTGAACATAGGTGTACCATATATAATAAATAATTGTATGACGCATAAAAAGCAAACCCATAAAACCGGATAATCCGAATAATTCAGATATTCAGATTTCATGCCCATCCCTAAGAGACACCTTTATATATAATATATAAAACGGTTCCCCCCTAAATCTATCTTAATTAGGAAGGTACTGTTGCTAAACAGTTCTTTTCCTCAGGTCATTCATGTCCACTTGTATTATATTCATTATTCATACCATTTACTTATTATGTTATATGTTGTATAGATTATAAATTAAGCTTTTTTTTTTAAAAAAAAAAAAACTTAATTATTTTATTTTGCCTAATACCAAGAACATGATTCATTGTAGTTCTAAAAAATCTGTTAGTACGATACTATACTGTCATTATATATTCATATTTCTATACATAAATTTAAATTTGTTGGTACTGGTTTGTTATAGCCCCACTGTGGCAAGTGAAAACTTTATATCCCCGCCACTCAGGTTCATTATTTCCCCACCATCCATAACAACAATAAATACATGGATTTCAACATAATCAAGTTAATCATAGATACAATTTTGTGGACTCTAATTCAGGAGCCCACACACAAAATGCTGAGAGAATGTGGGGTTTAGCTAAATGGGACAGTAAAAAGCGTAGAGAAACAGATATAATTTTTTTAGACCCGCATATGGCAGAAATTATGTGGCAATCAAAACTTATTAATAGTGATCCGTTTGAAATAATTTTAAAAGATGTAGCAGAATTTAGGGAATTAATTAACTCATTATTTTGTATTTATATGATGGTGGGGAGATAACAAACCTGAGTGGCAGGGCTATAACAAACCAGTATGAATTTGTTTTTATTCTATTACCTACTTAACACTAAGTATATGATTTACCAAAAAGTGTAAATTTATTTAAAGTTGGTATACAGTTAATTGGATATCATAAAAATATAAAAAAAGTCTTATCGTAATTTTATTGTAAGGAAGGTATTTATCATGGTATTTATTAGTATGTTTATATGTTGGCATTACAACAGTTTAATATCTAAGAAAACTTGCATTTGATATAGCAGTATAGTAAGGGAAACTATTGCAGTACTAATATATTTATGTAAAAAAAAAAAAAAAATCAAAAATAGGATATTAAATGCATAAGCATATAAGTACACAAACTTTGATAGTTTAAGTTAATGCCTTTCAAACTTTTTAGTCATGAGGCCCCTCTAAATTTAATGTGAAACTGTCAAGGCCCCCTTAATCAAAATCATTAATTATTTTATTGCCTACCAGTTATATAGCCACGGCCCCGTGTAATGAGCACCATTGGTTTAAGTTAAATAAGTTTAAGTGAAAAAATACAAGTATCCCCAGATCTTAAACTGTATTAATGCCATCATAAATGATAGTATAAATCTTAAAAAGTTGATGATGACATCTAGAATAGGTTAAAACTTTCATTGATATACCTGTTGTCATTGGTAAATTCTAAATATATTTCTACAAAACAGTGAGCTAAAAAAATATGAATATTAAATTGAGTAAAAATAAATAATACCAACATAATAGGCACCTAAAATATTTTTATTTATTTTTCAATTAACGATGATTGTATTATAAAAGTATTGCAAAAAAATGTTTGCAGTGTTGTTGGTTTTAAACAGAAAAATAAGATATGTGATATATATTTTAAGGATATAATATCACTATGGTGAAATAAAATACTATTTGTTATTTAATTTTTATATAGACCTTCCTAGTCAATATCAAAGTATAAGTATCATATGAGTGATTGTTAAGTGGTTCAAGTGAAGAAAAAAATTGGTATTTTAAACAACACATATACATGCATATATAAGAAACCTTTTATCTATCTATGTACCTATTATGTATTTAAATTAAATTTTACACAAAATTTAAATATAATAGCTTATCTATCTTTTTTTCTAATTAAATCACACCCAATAATAAAATACAATTAATATTTACATAAGTGGCAACTATAAAAATTGTGACAACTTACACAGTTCTATTAAATCGTGAAGTGCTTCAAAATTATCATTTATATTTTATAAATAAAAATCAGTATTTCATAAATTTTCAAAAAGCATATATTTAAATTGTAACACTTTTAATAAAATCATAAATCATAGATAAAATCATAAATCAACTAAAAACTCTACTTTAGTCAGTGTTATTTAATTTTAGTTGTATTAGGTAATAGTTAATATAAATATTATCTACATTTGTTTATATAGAAAATTAAAATGGTAAAAAAACTAGTAAAGATATACTTACCTACATGATTGTTATAAGACTATTTAAAAATGACTAATTCAATATAATTGTATGCTATTATTTACATTAATTTAAATAAAAATATACCTAGATTTTATTGTATCCTGGCAAGTAATTCTTATATTAAAATTTAAAATAAATTTAAATTAAATTTGAGATTGGTTATAAATTTATGAATTAACATTTTATATCATATTTATTGCAAAAATATAAATGAAGTTGTTATGGTATTATTTTTGTATAGTCATTACTCATTAGTACCTAGATATATATTATGTCCTATAATATAAATTAAAAATATTTTTTACATGGATGCAGCTAATTAGGTAATAATATATTTTTATTAGTATTGTAATTTGAATCACTTATTGTTATTCGATAACTAATATCTAATAGGTACAATTTTTAAACAAATTCGTTGAGTTATAATTGCATTTGAGTTACATTAAGTTATAATGAGAATTTTTATTAACATAAATGTTGATTGTTATATTACCACTTCGGTACATTTAATTATAGTTCTAAATATTCTATATATTATATTTTAAAAAAACCCAGTGTTTGTTTTCTAAATATCAGTTACTTGTTATATACATTGTATTTTTTTTTTAGTACAACTAAAAAGTTATTACAATGCATTATTAACTACCTACTTATTTGTAATAGGTACCTATTACCTACAAAGTATACATATCTTTTAGCAGGTTATAATTTTATTTTTTAAACTTTTATAGGAACCTACCTAGGTATAAAAATATTAAATGATAATTTTATTTTATATTCATATTATAAAAAAGAGTGGTGTAATTTGAGTAGGCAATCATATGAACTTACATAATCTTAGTTTCTACAGTATTTTGATCGAGTCTATGAACTTACTTAAGTTCAAAGGATACTTCATGTCAAAATAAGTAGGTATATAACAACGAATAGGTAATGAGAATGCTCAAAATACATTCATTTGTTAAGATGTAATTATTAGGAAAATTGGTGGATATGATAAAAATTAAAAGCAGGGCAACCAATTTACATATTATGTGGGAGGCATGACAACAGTACCCGAACAACACAGAAAACTCAAAACAAATATCGACGGACTTACCGGAAAAGCTTTGATGCGCAAGTTTGTGCGTTTCTTTGGTACGCCGTTCATCATTCTGCGTTTGATGTGATGATCATTGAAGTGGAGAAGCTAGTGTCTGCGATAGACTGTCAACACGGTTTGTCTGGCTGGCGTAGAGCTGATCGAGCTCACAGTTGTTCCCGAACGACAGTAGCGGTGACTGTCATGTCAACGGTTCAGCGGACGGATGGCGCACCCGAGAAACGAAATAAAAAAAACTCCGTCCGCGACTCGCACTGGCGCTGTCCGACGTGCCTCCGCAGCGGCAACGAGAGGGCGACGATCACGAGACTGGCGTAATGGCGCAAACGAAAAACAGACGGAACATAAAATGGAAACGATATCGGAACTAGGACGCTAAACGAACGCGTACGCACTCACACCAATACAGTTTCTCGCAATTATACACACTCGCACATACACTAACACACACACACACACACACACACACAACACCAGAGATTGTGTAGGACGTAGCTGCTCGCTGACGTCTGTGCGTAAGATTTAGGTACCTACGTCAGTACGTGTGCAGTGCGAATATATTTACGATTGCTTAGACTTTTATGTATTATTTATTATTAGTATTAATTATGGTAGTACGCGAATCGCGGCAATTGGCGAGCAATCGTCATCTCGCCCTCGGAAGACCGTCGTCCATCCGTCTCGAAGTGACGGCGATGATCGAGTTTCACGGTCCGTCGGTCTTCAACACTCCAGAGTCCGGCGAAAAACGCGAACTGCGAATCACTGGCGCTTGTTTCGGCCTTCGGCGACGACAACGATTGATGATTACAATTATTATTATTATTATTATTATTATTATTATTATTATTATTATTATTAATTTCGTTCAATAGACAACGACGGTAACTGTTGAGTAGTGTATCGATATCGGATAATAGGTTTAAATCTGATAAAGGAAAAAAAAAATAGTGAAAATCCGAGTCGAGTAGTTGTCGCGGCCGCGTTAACCAGTAGAGAAGAATAAACTAGCCATAATATCGTTCATAATAAGCTTCTTGGTCCTCCTCATTACCGTCGACGGCGGCGGCCCCGTTCCAATGGTGTATTTTATTCGTATATAGATAATATTATATTATATTATTACTATTACTATTACTATTATTATTATTATTGTCTACGCGTCGACTAGGACGAACCGCTACTGTGCGTTTGTCAGTGTTAGCGATACGCGGTGCGCGTGCGGTTTACCAAAACCTCAGTCGCTCTGCGCGGAATTTCGCATTCGTGTGCGCGTTATCAGCTGCTATCGGATGGTCCGCGAGAGGAGAGGACGTAACGTTGCGCACCGGCCGCTGCAGCGCGGCTGTCGTGCGGATTATAAAAAGGAATAATAAGATAAGTAAAAACTGAATACAGTAGTTTTGGGCCGTTTGGCCTTTCGGTTTTCGGGAAATTTATAAAAGAACCGTTCAAAATGTACAAAAGTGTAGATATAGTGTTCCAACGCAAAAGCTATCTCACTTCAGCTTATTTTCGGTCCATATTTTCATGTAATTATTCTCTCAGTCATTTTGATCACGCTCAAGGCCCAACTATTCCAACGGGCTATACCTATTTAAAATATAAAAATAACTTATATTCATAATACAATAATGTATTGATTTTGATTTATTTTTTAAATTTGTAATTAATGAAACTAATAGTTGTATACCGAGTTCACTAAATGGAAAAAATATAGATAACTATATAAGTAATGTTATCTAATATTTTATTTATGCCTTTAGAATTTAGATGGTCATCATTTAAACGTAAAGATTTAAATATTTTTAGATTATTACCTTTTACGGATGCTTTAATCTTTTTTATAAAACACAATTTGACTTTTCTTTTGTTGATATGACTTTTTAACTTAGATATTATTTTTAAACTAAATAGGTTTAACTAAGAGGTTTGATACCGACTATTTCTGTCTCTAATACAGACGGATCATAGAAATTTAGTTGTGTTCTTTGTTAAATGGACTGATTAATCAATTGAAGTGATAATAAATATGAAAATCTCTTGGACCATATGTCCATATAAACTAAGTTTAAATATAATTTGAATTTGTCGTAAAGCAAGGTGTATTGTATTGATATAATAATATCAATACACCTTGTTAAGTTTACTTGACATCGACTTTCCCACATTTCTTATTTTATCATTGTAAATCCAAAAAAAAAGTTATATTAATAAAGTAGGAATTAAAAATTGTTATATTGAAATTTTGAAGGAGTTATAGGTAAAAAAAAAGTTGGGAAAGTGGGTATCGCTCTGCTGTATAGTAGAGATGGAGAGTAGGTCACTGGTAATTATAATAGATGTGTTAAATTTGAATGCAATGACAGGTATTATTGTATACGAAAAACGATTCTGAACGGAGACGATTTGTTAGTCAATGGTAATTAGTAGGATATATTATATTATTACCTATATTATTTAAATTGTAATATATCGTTATTTTACGCGATTTCTTAAAAAATTAAATTTCATACGCTCATAACATTTTTTCTATATTGACGCTGGAATATTTTTTTACAGTTATTACTTGAAGGAAAACTTATGGATAACCCTGTATTGAGTTTTTTACCCCTAGGTATAAATCACAAAAATTTTATGAATTTTCAACTTCAAAATTCCTTGCAAATTTTCGCGATTTTGATATATTTCGTAAATATTTGAACTTTAAATGCTTATAAACAAAATTTTAACTAACGATTTTTGATTTTTTTTTACTACGATAAGTAAAGCCAATTTTTTTTATCGGCATTTCAAGAAAAATATTTTAGAAAAATCGAAAATTTCAATAGTATATAAATAGTTTAAAAAAATTCTAAATATTTTGAAAATTTAATCGTAAATAGATAAAACTAATATAAACATTTGGTGAAAATTTCAAGTATTTACAATGATTCGTTTTTGAGTTACAGCAAAATCAAAAAATCGATTTTGTCGAAAAGTGGTTATGTGTAAAAACTCCCGTTTTTCCGTTATTTTTTCAGGGTTTTCCTGACGCTTTTGAAAACTACTGGAAATTGTTTACTTTTGACCCCCTAAGTACCAACTAGATAAATTTTCCTTTTTAAAGAGGGGCTGAAGTCATAAATCAAAGCATTATTACTACTCCAAAACACACATCATTGTAGAATCAATATATTCATCACTACGTTCAGAATCTAAAAGAAATGTGGGAAAGCATAGGCGAATATTTGGTCATATCCGTTGGTCACATTTTTAGACGCTTCAACCTACTAACTAGTGGCTACTTATTCCTACTTTATTCTATCATTTCTGGCTGAGGTAACAAGTATAATAATATAATAAATAGGTAATAGGAACATAAACAAATAAAATATTGAATAGCTACTAATTTTTTTAAATTTTAATTGTATAAACCTATTACTTTATGTAAAAATATTAATAATCGTATCGGTATAAATAGATTTTGATAATGATTTTCAATATACAAAATTGAGGTGTAGTTGAATATTTCTTGCAGCATAGTCGCATAGAAGTCGAAGACAAGATTTTATTCGACGCATGGCCGAAATCGAGTTTAGTATGTGACCTACCTGTATTACCGGGTTTAGTATGTGATCTACCAAAACGATTATTTATACTATTATTATAGGTACGGACAATTGATGACGCCATGACGGACAACTTATGCTTGCTTATCTGTATAATTTTATTATAATATAACTATTTAAGTGGTTTTTATCAATAGATTTTTCATTTTATCAACAATATTATCAGTACATGTTCAGGCGTTAGTCTTAGAAAGTATAACCGAGGAAGACTGCTGTTAGGTGATCGGAGTCATGAACAAGTACAAGATAACTCAACAGACTCTAATTTTGACTGTGATCAAGAAAATCAAATAAATTTAGTTAATTCGCCTACATCAAGCAGAAATTATGGTCGCAGAGTAGAAGGACCTTGGGTATTTAGATTATATAGCAAAGTTGGAGATAATTTGGAACGAAGGTTTTTTGTTGTAGAAAAACGTGATAGAGAAACTTAAATTCCGATTATTGAAAAAGAAATATTACCGGGTTCTATTATTATATCAGACGAATGGAGAGCATATTCTTGTTTAAAAAATAGAGGCTATGATCATAGAACAGTGAACCATTAAAAAATGTATTAAAATACATAACTATTGGATACATATTGGAGCTCACACACAAGCAATGGAATGTTCATGGGGAATATTAAAAACCAAAATCCTACGAAAATTGCATGGAACATTAGAAAAAATGTTGCCACGTCATTTAATTGAAGCATGGTACCGATCTATTAACAGGCATAATACAATTTTATTAAAATTTTTAAGTGATGTACAAAAAGTCCTTTTAAAAAAAAATTAAAGACTAACACACCATACACTCCAATGACGTAATCTACACTATTGTTGTCTGCTGCGTCGGTCTGCAGCTTACTTATTTATACTTTATAGTTACCGACGTATCTTAAACAAGTTCTAGAATGACTATAGAATATTTGCTATTGTCAATATATACTTACAAAATATGGTTTTCTCCAATAACGAGAGACCATGAATATTCTAGACCATTCACGTATTCTAATAAAATAAAAAAAAATTATAAATATCAAGAATTGAAATACACAATTTTATTTTGACGTCTAGTGTGGTTTGATTACGTTACGTTCTGGAGAGGGCTTAAGCTCCCCCCAATATCCGTATATGTGGGAAAGTATACTTGATGTATTCTTAACAACAATTATCGTTTCACTAAATCAATCGGTAGTCGGTAGGTAGGTTTGGAAAAAAACACATTTAAATTTGTATGTTCCGTATGTGTTAGACAAAGATAGAGACGTTCGAATAGGTTTTATTTTAAACAATGTTCTTCATTCACGACTCACATGATGACTTGATTCTGTGACAAATATTGAAAAATGCTGTAAAAGTGAAAAAAAAAACCTTGAATGTCTGGTGTATGCTATAAAAAAAATATTCAAATGTCTAAAAATATGCTGTTTTTAAGTCACCATGTATATAACAAAGGTCGGGAACCTGTCATTACTTAGGATGTAATTTGCGGCTTTTTGGAACATGAATCAATATTGAGACCCGTAAAATATAAATTAAAATTCAATTCAATTATAATGAAATAAAGTTTTTCTAAATTTAAGATTTATCTGAGTTTTTTTATTCGATTCCAATTCAATTACCGATGAAATTATTTAGTGAAATAAATTAGTTATTTTTTTTTTACTATGGCATGTTTTTTTTTTTTTTGACCAATGCAACTCTTTGAAAATCATGATTTTGCAATTATTTTTAAAAATGACTCATTTATACAAAAAGATTTTTTTTTGTATACAATTTTTCTGACAGCCATTTAACTTATTGATTAGTTATTATTTTTATGTATAAAGATTAAAGATTCTGGACTTTTGGTCTAGAATAACATGCGTTATTTCTGATGGAAAATAATAAATATATTAAATAATGAAATATGTTTGATTCAATTTCATTTCTATCCCTTCCAGTATACGATTCATATAAAGTATACAGGGTGATTTTTTTATCAAACAACACTCATTATTTCAAAAAGTATTAATGTTTTTAAAAATATTTTTTTACATAGTTTCAAATTGTTAAAAAAACAACGTTTTTATTAAAATACCACGTACCACTCCACTCCGCGCAACTGAACTTTAAATACATATAACTCATAAACTACTCGCCCTAAATTCGATTTTTATGTATCAAAATACTCAAAAAATTATTCTGCTTTGGAATATGAAATTAAAAATCTATATTGTCATTCAAAAAAGTAAAAAGCTTAAAAAATTATAAGGATAAAAAATATTTAAAAATATAATTTTTTAAATTTTGTTTTTTTAACAAATTGAAACTATGTAAAAAAATATTTTCAAAAACATTAATGCTTTTTGAAATAATGAGTGTTGTTTGATAAAAGGATCATCCTGTATAACTTGACTTTTTATAAAATTGACTTTTTTCATATTATGTACGATAAAGTTCAATAATATTTAACCAAATCTGTTACTTATAAAATTAAGTTTGAAACCATAGTAAACGTTTGATGTTTCCCTCGTAATAATAGCTTAGATGGGTAAATTAAAAGTTTATATAAAATATATTTATATTTATTTAATTATTATAAAAATATAAGCTGCATGCTTGTTTCTATCATTCATTGACCAATTTTTTATTAATAATGATGATAGATCAGTAGGTAGTTACTTTAGTTGAACACGTTTTGTAACCTTTTTAAAACTTTCTTTGATTTTTTTCTCCATTTTCTGTAATATATTCCAAGATAATGTTTTTCTTTTTGTTCAGCCCTAGTTTTGTTACCTAGGTTGTTGGTTTTTATTGTGACCACTATTATGTTCTGGAATTGTGTGCTCTTCTACAGTTGTCCTACCAGTTCCAAAAGAATGTAAGCAGAGTTATTGTTTACAATGGTTGCATCATCAATTTCACTCTAAATATATTATAAACCAAAATAACATTCTTAACGTGACATTTTTTTTCTACTTAAATATTTGATATAGTTATATAAACTAAAACTTAATTTAATACATTAAAAAAATAAAAGAAAAACAATTTTTGAAGATCAACTAACTTTTTACAATTCTACTGTTGAAATTCATCATAATATTTTTCTAAATAATTTGAATACCGTTGAATATTTTAGTATAAGTTATATTTTTGAGTTAGATGGAATTATATATTGGATTATTTGGATTGGTATTTTTAGCATAATTATTACTTATAAAAACCAAAAAAATTATTTAAAGAACTAGTAAAGGTTATTAATATTTATTAAAAAAAATAATTAAGTTACCTACCTAATGTTTTATATTTAAAATTATTGCATAAAAACTTGTATACACAAATAAATATGAAAAACTTAGCTTAAAATATAAATATATAGAAAATGATGTTAGAATTTTTAAAAACCCTTATTGGCTCTTTTTAATGTATAAGTAATAGCAATGTAAGCAAGTTGTTTTTTTTTTGTAATTTACATTGCCGACAGGGTTTATTTTAGCAAATAGTTGGTAGTCGTATCTTCACAACATCTATTCTTTTATACTGTGTAAAATCTTTCTAAATAACTATTTTAATATTTGTCTAATCTAATTAGGTTTAATAAAACAATATAGACTATTGAATAGGGTTTGGAATAACAAATTTTAGTTTTTGAACTCAAGCATAAAAATCGCACAACTAGTTGCATATTACAAATTAAATAATACATTTTAAACTGTTATTCTCACTTATTAGTATTTAATTTCTTAAGTATTATATTAATTAAGTTTTTTTTTTTTTTTAAAGTACCTATCTAAGTATGAACATGGTTATTGATGTCTAATTGAAGTGAAGCTTCCATTGGACTATCATACATTTGAATTAAATCAATATTTTCTTATAATACAATTATAATTTTATTTCTACAATATACCTAATCATCATTATAGAATAAAGAAAAAACGACTGTGGGTACATATAATTATTTTTTATTAATTGAATTTTAATTTCAATCATTTTACAACTTTAGTTCATACATAACAACAATATTATACAATGTACATGTACCTATACATTTTTGTGTACCATGTATATGTATGTTTCAACTTGTAAGTACATACAATTTTATTTGATTTATTTATAAATCCTATATAACGTTAGTAATATAGTAAATAATAATAATAATTAGATGACAAAATATTTTTAACTACCTACTTAAGCATCAACATACATTTAACATTATAAGATACATAGATACCTACCAAATTAATAAAAATATATTTTTGTATATTTTGGAATTTTTCAGAGTATATTTTGCCTACTATTGATGTATAAATGCATAGGTACATATTTAACATTTTTTTAATGTATTAAATCTATAGCCCTGTTTATATGTACCTAATGTGAAAGACATATTACTAGGGCTTGGAAGTTGATGCATTTTGTATTTTTTTTTTGGAACTTTTTAGACGATGGTCTCCTGGCCACAAATGTATTTCATTAATATGTGGATCTGAACAACTAATTTTTATTTTGCATTTTTTCATATTTTTTGGTGTTTATTACTTTTTAAGTCATTTTTTGATATTTTTAGGTCATTTTCCCTCATTTTTACTAATTTCACATTAGTTCACTTCTTATTGTTTCTTGTCGACCATTATGCCGATAACTTACTTGAAACGTCTTCTATATATTTGTCATTTTTATGTCATATTTTGAGTAATTAAATATTACATACAAGTAAATCTGTGATGAAATTGACTTTTGATAGAAATTTAAAAATCAATTGAATAATTAAATTAAATTAAATTTTGTAAATATGAAAGTTATAACATTATATTTGCTTCGAAAAAATATAAGGAGATATAATTAATGATAACTTTATTGCGATTAACACTTCAAACATTTTAGGAATTATAGACATTTTTGAAATTAGTTTATAATTTATTACAGTTTTATGTAAGTACCAGCATAACAAACAATTTTTTCCAAAATTTCAAGAAAGTAGCCAATACTAATACTTGTTCTCCTATATTTAATTAATAAAGTAACTTATTTAAATCTATTGATGAGCAACTTACTGTGGTATCCTTCTTTCAATTTGATCATCAATTTCATTGAAATCAATATTGCAAATTGTTGCTAATCAGTGTTGAGATTTACCTAACTAATTATCCAAATAAATATGAGTATATCTAGATAATTAACCATCTACCTATATTTACATTGTAAAATGATAAGCTAATATTGATTTAACCCTCAATAATGAAATTTTTCAGGAGATATTAAAATATAGTTATTTTTATGATACTTGTTTTTCAGATACAAAAATAGTAGACTTATAAAGCAATGGCATGCTTACCAAATCAAATACAATATGTTATATCTTTATGCCACTTCAAGTGAAATACCTTGTTGTTTGTTTAATAGTATGAGCCATTGTGAGTTTATATTTTTAAATAGTTATGAATACTATAAATCAGGGGTGGCCAACATGACTATGTACGCGAGCCACATATATTAATGCAATTATATCAAGAGCCAAATTATCTAATTTGTACTTTTATACCACCAAAATAATAAAGATAGCTAACATCCGATAAACATATTAAATTACGAAATATGAAATTATAAAATAATAATAATAATAATAAAAACATTTTTTTTTTTTATAAATGTATGCAAAAAAAATTAAAATTTTGGTTTTTTATAAATAAGATCGCGAGCCGCATACGTCGATGAAGAGAGCCGCAATTTGGTCACCCCTGCTATAAATGATTTAAAATCATTCAATAATTTTAATTACTGTTACCCTTAATATATAGATACATACAAACAAACAAAATATTTTTTTAGATTTTTTTTGTTTTACTAAGTGTAAGGTTAGTAGAAGTTCAGCATTTTTTATAGTGAGAATATTAAAATGGAACGGTTTACTAAGCATGGTAATGCTTTTAAAAATTGATCAATTGGTTTTAGATCATTATAAGGTATCTTACTTGAAAGTTTATTTATACATACCATGTTCATATTTTTTAGCAGTTAACAATTCTAATTTATTTGATTTAGTACATTTTATGTAATTTTGTGTAATATTATGCTTCCTCAAAATAAATTGTTGACAATATTTTGTTAGAACACCATCAATTGACAGAAAATAAGAATTTGAATAACTATTTTTAACACTATTAAACTTGAGAATGTATTTTATTTTTACTGACTAGTAGCTAATGTTTATTGATGCTATAAATTTCTTTATTTCTGGTTTTGAATATCTAGTAAATTTAGACGATTTAGTTATAGTATTCATATTGAAACACTGGATAGAATAAAAAAAAAAAAATAGACTTAAAACTTTAACTAGTGCTTAAAACTACTTTAACCATTAACAAAATAGTCACACATTTGTAATTCAATTTTTTATAAAGAATATAAACACAATTATTGTTATATAAGGTGTACTATTTGTCAAATCCCCTTTATAAATGTTACTGTATTTGTTAAATAATCCTGTTACACTCTGTATATTATATATATAAACGTTTTCAATAAATAATAACATTATAGTGTAATGATTATTTAAATAATGTAATTATTAAATAGGTACTGTATTTATTAAAATAATCCATAATTATTGTAAATAATACTCAAGTATAATTTTATAGTGGGTTACTGTATTTAATTGTAAAATTATTGTAGACCACTTAAATATTGTGTAGGGATTTACCGAAGGCTAACACTAGTAACACTAATTGGCTTGTTTAAAAATACATTTTTTGAAAATATTGATAATTATTTTGTGGTTACACAAATTGACACTATTTTATTAGTGTGAATTACAATAAAAAATATATATATATATTAAAGTTGAATTTATTTAGATAAGACATAAGAATATGAAGTTTTGAGCCTTTGAGGGTTACAATATTTGGTTACCTACATATTATACAGTTATACGGTGTGGTTACAACTTTAAAAATCAAAAACATTTACTTTACTACAGCAAAAAAATATGCGAGTATACCTAATACAATTAGAATAATTTAATGTAGATTATAGTATATATTTAGCAAGTACTTTTTGAATTCAAATTGAGATTAATGTATCATTACTAGGGCTCGTAAGTTAATGTATTTTACATTTTTTTTTGGAACTTTTTGTACGATGCTTTCCTGCATACTTCTTATCGTTACTTATCGACCACTATGCCGATAACTTACTTAAGACTTTGAAATTACCACTGACTAAGATTAGTACCTATCCGATTTTATTTCACCGATTACACTCGTCGTTGTCGTTGTCATGTTATAGTGAATAATATTGTATCGAATTTTTATTATTTTTTCGTAATATTTTCGGAATGCCGAAAATTTTTTTATTTAATTCTTAAGGACATTTTTTTGTCATTTTTATATCATATTTTGAGTAATTTGTAAGCTTTGATAAATGTATATATAATTTTAGAGTAAAATAGAGTACAATTAAAAAAATATATATATATTTATTCATTTAAAACAAATATTTGTTAATTTTGGTCATTTTTGTAATTTTTAAATGTTTTTAAGGTCATCAACTTCCGAGCCGTAATCATAACTATATTTATGTTTTATAATTTGAACTTTGCGTATGTACCTAATACCTAATACATTTTATATTTTGACGTACCTAACGTAATTGTTATAAATTATATTACTATGATTACGAACTCACATATTATACTTACTATAGGCTGTATACTATGTAGCCAGAAACTTTCAACTTTATTAATTATATGTATAAAGGACTTCAACTTCAATTATATATAGAAATAATAGGTACAAAGTTTCGAAAGAAAAACCATAATAATTATATATTTTTAGAATGTAAATATGTTTTTATTTTGTCTTAAATATACACCAATAATAAATGTTATGATCTTTTAAAAATTTTCATTGAACTTGAGAATTCTCGAAAATCAAAAAAAAAAAATGTATAATATAATAATAATCACTAAAAATAAATAGGCACATCAATAACAAACATATCTTATCTAACTATAGTAAAAAAATATCACGAAAATCATAATGAAGTTAAAAAAAAAAACTATCCTTAAAAAATATACGTATAAATATAAGCTTACAATATTATACATATACAATTATATATGTTTATTATATTCATATGCATAATGTATGTACCTATATACATACATTATAAATATGTGTGTGTGAAGTGTTGTGCATATTATGTTACAAACATGTTACGGATAAATAATTAATTTAATAATTTTAAGTAGGTTTAGGTACTATATTATATTAAGTTTATATTTTATATTGAATTAATTTTTCACTATAATATAATAAAATAATGAATTAATCGAAAAAAACATTAAACAAATAAACATAATACGAAATAATAATTATTAAGTCCATTTTGAATTAGTAAACAATCGTCATCGTGTGTGAGTCAAGATCAAATTAAAATGTCAATATAATTCTGATTGTCTGTTTTTATGTTGTTCCTTATATGTTTAAAATGAAAAATAATGGTATATCTTTCATAATAATATCCAAAGAGTTGACGTAAAAACTTAATACAACATTTTCATACATTTTTATTTTATGTTACAAAAAATATATTGTAATAATTATAAGTTAAATTGGTAGTTAAAAATAACAATATTATTATGTATACAGGGAGTTATATAATAATAATAATAATAATAATAATAATTAAGACGTTTATAGAAATGTCTGTCCGTCATTAGAGGTAGATAACAAAAAAAGAATGTGTTAAAAAATATGATAGAAATAGCAACTATAACGAAAATATAGGTGTTAAGTATCATATAAATGAGATTAAAGACTCAATAAATTAAATTCAATTTTTTTTGTTAAGCAATAATTTAATTAGAAATTATGCATTATGTTAAACGATATGTGTATTATTATCGGTTTCCTAGAGAATGCAGTTAATGACATTAAAAATGTTGAGTGAAAAAAAATATCTTTTGGCACAGCCTATTATTTTGTTAACTATATCAAAATGAGGACAAACATTACGTCTCGCCGTTCTCATGATAGACTTGCATTCGTAATATTAGATAATAATAATAATAATAATAAAAAAAAAAATTAACAAAAAAAAAACACAAATAAATAAAAAAAGGAACAAAAATAGAAACTTTAAAACATTTTTAAATAAAACAAATCCTATTAGGCATGTTAAAAAGGTTAACTAATTAAAATTAACTATAAAAGTACACTCTGGTATAAATGTATTTATGTAACTTAGTTTAGTACTAATAGTTTAAAATTTAAATTTATACAGGATGGCCCAAAAAGTCGCACATTGTCAAATATACTTCCCAGGAAATTTATAATATTTTTAACTTTTATTTTTCATATTGTGTATATAGAACAGCCAACGATATTTTTTATTATGAACGCTTGTTTAGAAATTCTAAGACACCTAGAAAACTTATAAAAATATCCTTTATCGGATTTTGTTGTCAAAAGTTGTCAGTGTCGAAATGTCTGAAGATGTTGTGTCATCGTAATAAGACGAAAACGTACGATAATTACATCGAGTAAATAACGAACTCGTACGCCTAACATGTAAAGACTGATTTTGGTCTGTATTGGTCGCAAGTGTCGTGTTAATAAAATGTTTCGAATAAAGAATTTTGGTGAGTCTGTATAAACATATTGATTGGTATTAGATAATTTATAATGATGCCAAATGAAACACTCTTATAAGAAGTATAATATACTTAAAATATTAAGGTAATGATAATGACTTAAAATAGATACTTAAAATATTCTGAGTGTTTATTTGGATTATTTGTATGTTTTGTAAGACTACTCTACATAATAGGCTATAAATAATTAATATAAATATATTTCTATAATTATATATACACGTGTTGTGTATGCATGTATATATTATATGAGTGTGTGTGTGTGTGTATACTGTGTAGATTTATATTTATATTTTAAAACTAAACATACAGATATAAGTATATATAAAAGGTATTGGGTAAATATAAGTCAGGGTAGATGAATAATTTTTTCAAATAAAATCAACGGTGTAAAAACCGTTTTTCGTTTTATAGTAGCAAAAAACTAGCATTGCGTGTATTGCGATTGCTTGGAAGCATTGAAATGTAATAGTTGTAGTTGAAGGTGATTCGGTGATAATTCTACGCTTACAAATTTGTTTTGAGATACATGACAGAGTAGCGATTTTAAGAAAAGTTTTCGATGATAGCCACTTAGAAACTTGCGTATGAATCACGACGCGTATATAATAATTATCTTACATTTATACATTTATTTAGGTATATATAAATATATATATACTTATTTTATCGAAAATTAATAATTAGCGACATAGATAGTTAAAAATGACTTGGCTGAAAATGTATTTTTTGATGTAAGAAAGATATATATATATATATTAGATTAGATTGGCACCTAGTGTAGTAGATTGTTGTTTATTTTATCGGAAGATTAAAACGAGATCGTTAAGGTAATATTTAATTTTAATACTCCCAGACTGTTGAGAAGAATTTTATTCATTTTGCATGTAAGGAAGTCACTGGGGTCAAAAAAAAAAAAAAAAGAATAATAATAGTAACAAACTGCAGAGTTACCGTTTACGATTACAGTTTGAAAAATCACGAATTACATTAGACATTTTGTTTGTATTTGATGTGTGCTATACATTTTTTTACATCGCGTATATTATGTTTATACGCAAATGGTAAAATAGATTTTGGTTAACGTAAATGAACGTAAGTTTCAGTAATGTAATAATTTTAAGTAGTAAATTCTAACCAAACATCGCGTATCGTAGCATATATAATGGGAATAGCTTTAGTAGTATTAGGTAGTGATGGTAGTGGTATATGTGTAGTAGTAATAGCAGTATAGAGTAGGTATTATTAAGGTAGAGTAGTAGTTGTTGTTGTAGTTCAATTACGAGCAGTAAACCAAGGGCGCGTCCGAATAGAGTAGCCATAGTACTCGGTGCATCTATAATACCTATATAATACCGGTTCCATAAAAATAATATCTCCAGGTGAATTATATCCCTTTGGGTTCATAATGCGAAATTCGTACCTATATAATGTATTTTACGTATGTATAATATGTATAGGTATACTATACAGATATGCGCGACCAAAACCATCCGAATAATAATATTTTTTTACTGTACGGACGTTCGCCGATATCATTCGTTTGTATTGTAACGCCAGTCAATCGTTGGGTATATAATTGGATAGATAATATATTAATATATATATATATATATGTTTATACTGAGGTTAAACATTTGAACACATATAATATTATTGTTATTATAATATTTTACACAATTAGTCATAACATGTTAAATCTTGTAATTTTTATAACAATTTATTGAAAACTCATTTATATCATGTCAATTAATATTCGATTAATAATATCTTATATAAACATATGCATGTATATAGAAACATACATATATAATATTTATTTATTGTATATAGGAGAAGGATAATTTTAATTTTAAAAATTACTTATATTTCGAAATTTGTTTTCTAATCTAAACTCGATGTTATACAATTTTATTATTAGTAATAGATACATAAATTAATAGTGTACCTATACAATTTGCCTTAACTTAATTTTAAGTACCTAATCTAAAAATATTGTTAAATATTTAATAATATAATGTATAGTAGCTACCTACAATCAATTAGCATAAAAAAAAAAATAAAAAAAAAACTATTGGTGCGTTAAAATATAATAACAATAGATTAATATTAATATATATTATATATTGGTAATATAATTAGTTATATTTTGAGTAAAATAATGACTTTAAATAATATGAAGGGTTTTACATATTATAAATAGTGAGAAACCAACCTGATTCTATACAATTTAAATAGTTTAATAGTATTTTAACATTTCTCTATGTAAAATAGTTTACTTTTGTTAACAAAATACAAAGTGCATCGTTTCTAGTTAGATTAATTATCATTGACATTAGTTTCCGACCTATTTTAAATATTGGATAAAGGAAACTTAAATCAATCTAATTTATTTTATTGTTCAATATTATTCAATTCGTATTCTACAATATTATTTATGAATTATATATGTAATGCAATACACTATAAAAAATTTTTACTGTGTATTAAACTGATGACTTGAATCGAACGTGATTTTGTTAATAAATATTAGGCCACGACCATACATTCCTGTGAACAAAAAAAAGCAACATTTAATTTATAAAAGATCTGTTTAGCACTATACTAGTGTTCAGTCATTAGGCAGTGTACCCACTGACTTAGAACCATGTTTTTTATTTAAAAACATCAGAATGGTAATAAGTAATACCAAACTCTTGTATTTAATTTGATATTATTGAACAACAAAGATAAAATGTCAAATATAATTTGTAATTTATTTGTTTCAAACAAGAAGTCTCATAATGTCTATCCAAGTGTACTTCTAAACAATCTTAACCTCTCAGTAGAAACATATTGGATGACGATAAAATATAATATACTCGATGAAACAGAATGAGTTCAATTTAATCAAGTTTTCGAGTTATTTTAGTTGTTATACTTTTCTCACGTTGAAAATTATTTAAATATTGAATAATTTAAATTATTAATTAGGTGCATCACATACTGTGTAAAAAGCACAATGTGAACATTTAGTTTAATTTAAATACATAAATTATTATTGTAGAATCTTTGTAATAACCTTATTGTTGGTCATGTTTAAATTTATCATAAAAGTTAAAAGTTTCACGCACAATATTATTGTCGTTTGTGTTCGAATGAAAGGAAAATTAATTTTATCACCGACAACTTTAAAATTTAAACTGTAATTCATTTTTAGAATACAACTTTTGTACTTTTGTGTATAATGTTTATATGTTGGGTGCTTATGTTATACTTACAATGGATGCATGGTGTAACACAGATTGATTTCTGGATCGCAGTCGTTATGTTAATACCTCGGGATGCCCGGTGGTGCAGCAACTAATACAAAATAAAAAAAAATTGTTAGCACCTATTGAATTATACAATTTACGGCAATCGTCAAGGTGGTCGAGCATAGGTACATTATACAAAATTATATAATACTAAATATTTTTCTTTCAGCGGTATTTCATTGGTTACAATAATTATGAAATTATAAAATGTAATCTTACGTGCTCTTATATATAGTGTATCGTTTGCCTTAAAATTATCAAAGATGTTTAGCAATTAGCATGTAGACGGACTGATGCCCAGAATAATTGGTACATAGTATCATATTTATGAGTGATGTATGAAATATATTTATTTAAAAATATCTCTCAGTCCGCGGAGGAAATTCTCAGCTCAACGTTTTTAAAAATAAACCACAAGTATGAATCATAATGAAATATTCATAAAAAAAAAAAAAATTATAAATAATATTTTTAATTGAATAATACATTTAAGCTTGATAAGAAAATTATTCATTATACACTACAATAACTATAGTTTATATATCTGAGGGAGAGAGAGAGAGAGAGAGCAGTAGAGTTGCAATCTTAAAAATAATTAAGAGTAGAAATATGAGATAATATTTCATTGTAAATATAAATGAAGGGATGGCCACAAATAATAACCCTGAGTGGTCCATCGTCCATCAATTTAACCAGATAATAAGCTATTTTGTACATTAAACAAAGTTTTTTTTTTTAATTTATTAGTACA
Source organism: Rhopalosiphum maidis (assembly GCF_003676215.2). Classification (NCBI taxonomy): domain Eukaryota; kingdom Metazoa; phylum Arthropoda; class Insecta; order Hemiptera; family Aphididae; genus Rhopalosiphum; species Rhopalosiphum maidis. The sequence goes on from NC_040879.1 coordinate 13,708,721, forward strand.
ATTATTATCTCAAAAAGTATAACGTTTTTTAAAATATTTCTCTTATTTAATTTTAAGTCACTACAAACAAAATTTTTGAAAAATAAATTAGATTTTCATTATATTTTATTGTTAATATCATGAAATTTCTTACTTTTTTAAAATATACATTTTGTACGATCTTATATTCCGGATGATGTTTACAAGATACAAGGTGATTCTTAATCAGATAACACTTATTATTTCAAAATATTTTAGCGTTTTTGAAAAAAATATATTTTTACATAATTTCCGGTCAAAATATTTTGAATTTCACATTCTGAAGCAGAATTATTTTCGGATTATTTCAATATATAAAAATCGAAATTCGGACTAGTAGTTAATGAGTTATAAATATTTAAAGTTATAGTGAAGGGAGGAGCAGCTCAGGGTACATTTTAAGTATTGGTCCACTTCTCTGATCATCTAAACTTTAAATATTTATAAATAACTACTCAGCTACTTGTTTAATATAAGATTATTATACTTTAAAATTGTTAAAAAAGTTAAAAAATAATAAAATGTATGATTTAACAGTCTGTACTTAAATTGCAAAGCAGTTTCTGTATAAAACAATATTATATAATCCAATCTGATATAATATACGAATATTTTTTATAAAAGCAATATAAAGGTTTATATTTTTGATATGGGATTTTAAATAGCCTACAATATCATAATTTTAAAACTGGGTATATTTTAGTAGTCATTCGGCTTTCCAGAACATCTGTTTCCTGCCCCTTATTGTAGTTGTACAACAAGAACCCGTATATTTGCCGAGATTACTTTGTTGATTTAATCAAATTCTCTATTGGCATAATTCATAAGAATACATATTTAGTATATACACCATCTCAACAGGTATCTAACACAGGTTTCGTAAATATTTAATGAGACTTACAAGATAGGGTTGGCACGAATGGCTGAAGCAATTGTTGGTAAGCTCCCGTATTTTGTTGAAACACCGGCATTCCAGACTTGTCGCCCGCGGTTCGTTTGTACTGCATCATTCCCGGAAATGCCTGGAAATCATTAATATTTGTCTTGTATAACAAAATAAAACACCGAATATTTGCACTTTAAATATTTGTATGTGTACTTGCAGTCAGACCAGCAGTTTTAACTCATTTAATAACGTATAATATGAATAATTGTAGTGTATTTACAATTTATAATGATAACTAATAAATTATTGACTGACTGTTAATGATAAATTAAAAAAAAAAAATCGGTTGTATATAATTATTACAACATAATTCAGTTGTCGTTTAAGTAAATGAAAAATAGGTTAACATAATAAATTTAATTTTTTTAATAAATTAACCAAAATTATTTTGCTGATGATGCATATTATTATTACAGCAATGCATTCATAGGCATGCGCATACCGTCGGTGAGCAAGTTAGGGCCTGACCGCCCAACTCTAAATATCCCTTCTTATCGCAACATCACTATTAATCAAAAATATAATAACCAGCTTGTACATTTTAGCTCAGTAGAGTTGTTTTTAAATAAATATTTCATCAGTTTGTATTTATTTATTAGAAATATTATAAAATATAACAATAGGTGTTTTGAAAAAGATAAAAGGCTATTTTCTATTTTAAAAAGGATTTTAATATCTTTTTACTTAAATTTTAGCTTCTTCAAAATATTTTTGTTTTATAAAATCACTATTAAATTGTATGTTGAATACTCAATCAATGAGTTTATTATTTAAATGCCCTTAGAAAGCGCTTACTTTTTATATTTCAGTTAATACTTTTAGGTCAGTTGAAAAATATTAAATTTGCTTTCAACTCCTTTAAAGTACAGATTACTTTGAAATTTAATTTTTTGAGAAGTACCTACTGAAAAAATACTTTACATAAATTTAAATAAAATAATTGATTATTTTCCACTCAAAATTATTAAATAAGAATAAATAGAAATAACAACACCAATGTGCTGATCAAGTTGTTGGTGTTATATTTAAGATAATATAGATTCGGGTTGATCATTGATTTATTTTGTTAATAATTGTTATTAGTAATTATTGAACAATTTTCTGATTTATCGGAATATATATCAATAATATATTTAAAGAAAAAAATGAATTTAGCTTCCTTTTTTACCGTTCCACCATGCGCACGCCTATACCTATAACATTTGCGTTATATAATAATAATATTACGCATTCATATTAAGTTAAATAATAATTATTTTTATTCCTTTAACTCAGTATGGCATAATGACGTACTTCTAATGTACAAATATACAAAGCCAATTGAAAATATTTAAATTATATTATTTTATATAAGATTTGTATTGTGATCTGATTGCACATTGCAGTTAACCTTTACATTCTACACAAAATAAATATAATAATAATAAAATAATAATATAAGTTTTATTATAAAATATTATATTTGTATTATATAACTAACTCGTTACACAAAATACAAAATATATTTAAAACTAATAGCATGTGTACTTTTTTTTAGTTTATGAAAGCATATTATAAATAGAGAACAGCTCAAAGCAAGACAAAAATGTAGTTAAAATCAGCTAAATGATAATCAATGGTGCCGTTTACGAACTATTGATGTACTAATTTGATATATTCATATATATATATATATATATAAATATATTTACGACATGAAGACTTGCAGTGCATGAATTGAAAAAAAAGTAGTAAAATTACTGAACAATGTAAGGGTGGTTTTACTGATAATTTGTTTTCAAGAGATTTATCGACTTGTGTGTCATTAAGATAAATTAGAAGGGGTGCGTTGAAATATTTTTTTTAAAAAAAAGAGTATAATTCGCTCTTTTTCAAATTAAAGTAACAGAGATAACTTAAAACAAGGGGTGCAATAATGTACGTAAATAACGGAAACTTTTGAATGGGGTGTATGTTATTACGTTATTTTGCATTTGTTAAAATATTTTTTGTTTTTTTTTTTTGATAACTTTAGATACAAATTCAACAATAAGTATTATGTTTAAAGTTTTTACATTGAGTATTATAAAATTATAAAATAACCGTGAGTTCATGGATTTAATATTAGAGTCGTAAACTTATACGCCATACATATGTGATATTTTATTATAACCTATTGAATGCGATAGAACTATGTAAACAAAGCAAAAATAAGAAAGCTTTGTAAAAGGTAAATTTTCTATAAGTGTTTCGAATCTGCTGATATTTTGCAAGACGATAATATGAATAATTATGGTTTACTGTCATCAGAATATGATGTGTAGGTATATAGATCAAGCTAATAAATATTTGTTTAAGTATTTTTTATGAAATAGTAATTAATAAATGTAAAACTTTGTTATCTAGGTATTTAATTATAACAGTATTATAAATTGATCAAAATTTAATTTTTAATTGTAATTTCAAAGAAATTTGGTTTCCTTATTTATTTTTAATAATAATTTATTATACTAATGATTTGAATAAAGATTATTAAAGATTATGGTTAAAAAGATTTACAATTTAATAGTTTGTAATTCTAAACAGAAAAATCGCCTATTAGATAGCTACCTACCTAAGAAAAAATAAAGTAACAACTTGCACATAAACACAAATATAATTTTATGTATTTAAGATAAAACTTAAAGAGGAAGGTATAAAATATAAATTCGTATAAAAGAAAATAATTTTATAATAAATATTAGTTTTTTATTCTTTATCTTTTTTTTGTTTATAAATAAATCATATAAAAGTTTAAACATTATTATTATAGCAGCTCAATGATTACTTATATTATTATTTGATTTAGTTGTATACTAAGGAAAGAGGTAAACGGCTATATCTCTCTTCGATATTTTAAAGAAAAAATATTATAATTTCAAATTTCGATCGATAACACAGTTATTAATTTTTGTTAAGCACCTACTTACTTAATAATTTAACGGAGTTTTTTTTATAGGCAACTATTGTATTACTTATAAAAAAATGAATAAACATAAAATACGATACGCCATATATTTCAATTTGAATATACCTCAGTTCGACGGGTGTTGGCGTACCTCACTCAGAAAATAAATCCGACCGAGATGATGGTTAACTCGCCTGTGGTTGAATGGATTATACACAAGCTTGTATCCAATTTTGTTTTTAAAATTGTAACTAATGAACAAATCGGCTTAGGTAATTAGATATATGGTCGGAAAAGCATTAACACGGTGAGTGGTTTCATATAAAAAGTTTTTAAAAGTCTCTATAAAACCCGAGCAGATGGCGCCACGAATTTATTTTTATTTAATCGCTGAATATTTCGGAGACTTTAAATAATACATTTTGCTTAAACTTTATACACGGTGTGCTTTAGTGCTTAATTATTAAAAATAAAACTAGGTATATTTAATTGTTAATGCATTTATTCAAATTCTGTTTTATTAGCATTTTTAAGTGTACGAATTTAAAACATTGTGTATTTAAATAGTTAGATTTTTAATTTTTTTCACCACTTTAGGGTAGTTCTGTGGTGATCCAGACTGTTTTTGAAATGTATAATAATTTTGTTTACTGTTAATTATAAATAGGATCATTTGTTTTGTTGAAAATGTTGACGCATCTAAATCGAAGTTCAAACGAGTAATTTTAGAATTATTTAATTTTATGAAATAAGAATTTATTATATAGTCCTTAATAATAAATGTATATACAATATTAATGTATTATTTAGTTTAATTCTTAAAATACCTATAAAATGTTAACAAACTATACAATTATAATAAATTAATATTAATTACTATAATGTTCAAATAATTTTAGCCTTCAATCTCCATTCAATGGTTTTAGTAGTACCTATTCGTATATTAAACTTTTATATGAAAACAAATTATGAGATAGAAATTGCTTATGAGTTATATAGAAATTAATCTCTCTTTAAAAGTGCGGTAAACAAATTACTGCAATCCGTACTTAACTAAAATAGTTTTGTACGAAAATGAAATGTCTCTTTTGATTTGTACAGTAATCAAGACTGTTTCGAAATGTATTTCATAAATTCATCATCTGAGCACCAACTTCTATAAATTTTACCAGTTTTCGAGGTCAAACATGGAAAATTACGCTTTCCGAAATTTCAAAAATATTAGTCTCTCTTTCGCTGGAAACGTCCGGCGGCGAAAGGGTTAATTTATTAAGGTCCAAAATAGCCGTTGTTACTGTGGTTTTTGCACTACATTATTAACACATAAATCAACCTTCCCGAGTTAGTAAGCTTCAAGCAGATAAGCAAATGGTAGCAATTAACAAAATAAATAAGGCACGTTAAGCAGCATTTTCATTGTATCGATTTCTAAAATGAATATGATATGACGATGAAAGGAAATCGAATAACGGAATAAATGGATAAATCAGACCGTATAAATAACATTAATATTTAAAGGCGGTGACAAAAATGGTCTCATGTTTGCATTGGGCAATTAATGTGTGAACAATAATGTAACGAGACGACAGTCTGTTATGATATTTGCAATAAAAAAAAAAAATTAGCTTGGACCGATTGTTGCTACACCACGGAATGCCTCTTATTTCTAATGCGTTATTATATTATAATATTGTCTTTCGTTCTTTTGCATACAACACATTTTTAGAGCATATTGGAATGTGACTCTTTGAAATGCGTCATTTCGAAATCAAAAAATTGCACATTAACAATATCAACAGTATTTACAAGTTATTTACTTACAAAATTTTCGTAATAATATGTTCCAACGGCTTTCATATCCATCTGAAACACATAACTCGTTGATAAACTAATTGTAAACCTTAACACATTGAGCTGGGAAGTGGGATGTGATTATTCAATGGAAGAAAATAATAATTATTTTCACACGATTATATGCAGTAGTAATTTATTATTATTACCTATATAATGTAAGTATATTATGGGTTATATTTTTACTTTCGATAAAATTGTATGTTAAAATTTAAAATCGTACGGAGTATAACTTTTTTTCAATAATGTTGTGTTGCATTAATTTAAAATTATGTTAAAACAAATATTACCGATAAAACTTAAATTTACACTTAAATTTTCTGATTACAAATCGATTATTTGTAGTCTCAAACCTAACCTGTATATTATATACCTATATATTATTATTTACAATACCAGTATACCTATATAAAACATGTCACGAGTTTAGTTTCGTCAATACTTATAACTATACGTTTTCTATGTGTGTTTTTCAGACACAGTGTTTCATATCTTGGCACGCATCGTTGTACAATTAATTAATAAATAACAATATTTATTACTCTACTTTAATCTTGACAGAAGTCTTTATTTTTTTTATACATCGAGTATGTAGGTAGGTATCTAACGTTGTACAAGCGTTTCAATCAAAGTCAATAATTAGCTTTTCTCTTTCAAACTACTTATATTTCTTTTGAATTTTGTCGATATTGTTTTCTTACAAAAGTCAGGTTTGATGATCAAATATTATGTTGAATGAACTATAAGATTATAATAACGTCTCGTTGTTTAAAGACGTATCGTTTGCTGCTCTTCTCTTAGTTGTAAAAATGATTTGTTTTTATTAATTTATTATTACAAAATATTTTAATTGAAAACAAAAAATTGTGTAGTTGATTTGTTCGTTAACTATTCACAATCACGCTCGTGTGCAATTTTGTTGTATGTATTTTTATTCGCGTTATGATCATTTTTGTTTGTCAAATAGCTGCGGGACACGAAAGGCATAAATTGTTCGTTCGAATGTATTAATGCAATAAATCAAAAGTAGATGCCTCACAAAATACACTTAGCTAATCAACATTTATGAGTTATACATTTGAATATTAAAATTGCTATCTTAGAACGAGCCACGCTTTATTTATGGCCTTTGGACATGGACGAAAATTCTGTAAAGCTTAAGAAAACTTTGGGATTACACGTTGTATATACTAATTCCATTTACACGGTGTCTGAATATTATTATTATTATTATAATATATCGTTAAAACAATTTTGGTACCAGCTCTGTTCGATTATTTTGCAGGCGACAATTATTATTACTACGAATTTCTGAGCATATATTATAATATATGTACGCAAACGTGATAATTATTTAGTTTATGAACGTAAAACGAAATTGATGGTTACATCCGACAACCATGTTGTGCAAATTCATTATTAGTATTGATTGCTGTGTACTGTAGTATACATACATATATACATATAAAATTATTATTTGAAATAGCTATAGGCGCGTATTTAATAAAATCATTATGTGTGTGTGTGTGTGTGTATATATATATATATATATATATATATACACATTTAAATATTATTTCTATACTTATAACGAACATCGTGGGTTGGTTGGTATATTTAAGAGTTTGTCATTTACTAAACGTCATTCAAAATTATTCGAACGAAATTCATTTCCATTTAGGATACATATTATAACCACCCTAGCTATATAACAGCTATAGCGAAATGGAAGCCTACAGATCACAAGTATTTTATATACGATACATAATTTTATTGAAGTTCGTTTATTCACTCCAAAACCAATTACGGGGAACATGAAGATGAACACTTAAAATAAACCGATGTAGCGATAAATTATTGCCATACGACTACAATGTATATATAATATAATACGCGTGTATGTTCTCGGCAAGAAATACAGTAGATAATATACAGCATTCGATAAAGGTCCACTAAGTTACTGAAAAATTAATGTCTTCAAATATTATTTTAAATTTAAATTGTAGGTATAAAACAGAATTCACAATCAAATTGTATTTTCGAATTTGTCATTATTATTTATCTCGTTTTTATAACGAAAAAAAGTCCCCCGCGTGTCTGTTAAGAAGTTATCGATTTCAATTACGTCTGAGCGACAGGATCTTTCCCAATTATTCCTTCAATTATTATTGGTTAGATAGGAGAGAGCGAGATTTTAACAAAAAAAATATATTATATTTACGTTAAACAGTTCTCCGTATAATATATTATATAATTTATATATAGTGTTTCTATTTTGTGGCGTGTAAGCTCCAGTTTTCAGACTAATAAATATTCCGAGTGGTTGACAGTACTGACAATGTGTGACTATTTAGTATTGAGTATATGCTTTACACTTATCACTATATAGCCTATAATATATTATTATTGTTTTAGTTTTGTTTCACTTATTGAATTATTGGCAAATGGAATTCTTATAAATACAATTTTCGAGAAATAAAAATCTTTTTTAACTTAAGTGGAGATACAGTTATTTTTATAACTTTTAAAATGTTAAAACTATACATTATTAGATTCGTTTTTAATGTTTTTATATTTCTGACTGATTTTAGTCTTATACATATTGCCATAAAAATTATAAGTCATCGTGTATTAGATTGTTACTCGTACAGGATTGTCGAATTCGATGCGTATAATTATAATATGTTGATTGAAATTTCGTTCTTTACACAAATCTTTGGGACTATCATCTGCCATATGATTTCTGATCGATATATATATTTTGTAACATTCAGGTTTCGGTGTACCGTAATATAGGGCTTGAAATTGATTTGAATAATTATCTATATACAGTCAAGTCACTGAAAATATACTGCACAATACGTAATAACAATACGAACTCAATGATATGATTTATTAATTTTATCTATGTACCTACACGGCTACGCGATACAATCTGCTCTAGGACAACCGAACTAAGCGTGTCAAAGAGTAGGCGTGAGCAATAATATTATCACTTTGGTTTATATTCGCATTTGATTTATGCAAGTCCGTCCATATAATACGATGTACGCCGTAGCCGTTTTTGTCGTTGTTTGTTCAGGAAAGGATCTGATGGCATTTTAATTAAACCCGGGTTAATTGGTCATCTCATACATTAAATGTATATGTATATATTTTGCGACCCTCGACGTTGACGGTTCTTCCGCATAATTCGTTATGTATGGACATCGGTATTTTTAATTTGCTATTAATATTCTTAACCTAAACGGTTTATGCGACGTCAGGCACGTGTTATAAATGATGAAAGGAACTCTAAATGCGTTTATACATATTTATTTTAACGGTATTTTAGTCATAGCACGATAATTTTTGTCGTGGGACCACACCGAGTGAATATTATATTATGTGTATTGCGAAATACTTACCCAACGCGCAACACTCTTATTCGGACTACAATTAAAAATACGTCATATAGTCGAGGGTTGATTTTGAACTCGAACGCGTCAGCACGTGATATTCGTGTATAATATATAATCGTGTAATAATATTATTCAACTGTGTTTTTCGATATGGCGGTATAGGTGTTATAGACGTCGTGTACAGTAAATGACAAAGGTACACGAGAAAAATTATTATTTAGAAAATAACCGTACTACAGCAGTACATCGCGTATAGAAGAGTATGAACTGACGCGATTGACATACAGGGCAAAATGAAACTATATTTTATATAATTTATGTAACGAAGTAACGGAGAGATAAATTGGTCGAAAAGATTCTGAAATAAGTCACGATGGTTTAAAACATCAACGGCACCAGATTTCGAAGGGTTTTTTCGTACGCTATCTTAAACCCCCATTAATTTGATATATTCATATAAATCAAACCTCAACGACTCACTCGCGTACACTAAATCTCGTCCTTGTGATTTTGATCACCTCCTTAACCGCATCGCCTGCTTCTTACTGATATAATATATTCTTATTTAAATTTAAAAACTTTGCCTCTCCAATTATTATTAATGTAATCCGATAAGTATTAAATACTTAATAATAGCGCTTCACATCTCGATTTCCAAATTTACGATTCCATCGTACACTGCCACTCACTATTAATGATTTATCATGTCAGTTATTTCATTATTATTTTTTTTAAGTATTGATTTTGCGTTTATATTGTATCTTTTAACAGATCAATCTCTTATCAGTTACTCAGTTTTCAAGTTCTTTAGTATATTGAATATAATATAATATATGTATTATGTAGTATAGAAAAACAGAAAAATTATATATTTATATAAGCTAAGACCGAAAACTTAACGCGTGACAGGATTTGGTAATATTACTTAGACGTAGAACGACCATATATTGTGGTCACTGAATAATGGATAACCACGGTTAAATAATATGTGATAAAAATATGAAATTTCTGGTCGGAACGTTCATCATTCGAAACCATCGTCGTATTATAAAATCACCATACCTATTGAGTTTATGTTTATGGTTTGTAAACAAAAATCTAGTCCTAAAACGATCTTGATGCTTCCGAAGTTGGGGATATTGTGTTGGAAAGTCGAAAGTATGTGTATTCACTATATCGATAAATTATACTTTAGACGCCGTACAAAAGTTAAAGTGTAAATGTGTATATGCGTATATGTCACAGCCCAATAATAAGTAAAGGAAAACATGGAATTGAATTCAAATTTAATACATCGATTTCGAAATCGACTAGACGACAGAGCAACTTCCTCGGTGTTTATATAAATACCTATAGCTTACGTTTGATTTTTAATAGGAAAAAAATAATTCAAGTCGTTTTTGTAAATATCCTTTTTGAGACCAATAGCGATCGGAAAATCCGCGGTATAGAAACAGTTTTAAGCCGACAAAATGAAAAGGAATCGTGTTGAAGAGGCTTTAAAAATACCCCTTGCGGCCTCGGTACACACACACACACACACACACAAATCCAGGTATCAGCACGGGAAGGTTTGTCGATTAATTACTATTAGTTGTTAGTACTCGCGGGTATGGTGGGAATAGGATTTCTGGTCGGTAAGAGCACGGTGATAACAATATAACAATAATATCTATATATTGTGTTGGTCGACGTTGGCCCGGGCAACAGATTCAGCTACGGCGCGACCCTCCTATTTGCTGCAGTGCAGTTCAAACGTTACGGGTGGAAAAAGTTACTACTAATGCCAAAATAAATTGGTGGGTTATATATCACACATGTATCGAGTCAGCATACCCAGGGTCACGTAAATAAGCCTGACCGAAGTTCATGCGGCAACCTGAGGGTGTGTTGCTGCAATAAGGTGTGTCGGTGTATATGATGCAATATGAAATGTAATAATAAGTAGCTTTTTTATATATCGTTGTTGGTATCAATTAACAAATTGTTCCGTTTCGCGTATTATAATATTATATATTTATTAATACCCCGAGGCATTTCAAAACGCGAATTTCACGATTATTTGAAATGTTAAGTATATAGTATCAGTTTTATTATTCAGTTCATTATCGATTAAGTTTTTGTGAAATAAAAACAAGTTTACAGTTGTTAATTATTATTGTCACACATAATGCAATATGATTTAGCATAATATATTTAAAAATATTGTCACGAACTTAATCGAATATAATTGATGATGGTGTGTTTTAAAAATAATATTTTCTGCGACAACGCGGATAATAGTGATAAAAATAATAATTTTATTTTTTGATATTTCATTACAATGCGTACAACGTTATTTACTTATTTTATTTTAAGTATATAATTTTAGATATTTAATTAAGTATATAAATATAATGATTTTTGGTTATAAATTTTAATACATTTTAAATTTATCAAAAAGTAGTTAGATATGTTTAGGAGTTATATTATTTTTTGATAAATATATTATGTGTGTATGTATATATACTATATAGGTACATAGATTTATAATTATTAATGGGGAAAATGTTTCGGGATCATTGAGTAAATTAAATTTTGGCGACCAAGCAGTCAACTGGAAATGCATATTAATGATGTCATACGAGTCATTTGATGAGAAAAATATCGATTTACTTATACAATAGTGATTTTTTTTAGATTTTAACCTTTCTCTACTCAACCAATGGCGACTTAAAATAATTGTAATATTAATGAATTTCGCGTACGATATTCGTTAAATGAGTATTAAAATGTTCTCTATTGAACATTTATAAATTAAGATAATTTTTCTCGCTTTAAAATTAATTTCCTTTGAAGTTTGAGTAAATAAATGAGGGATAAAAAATGAAAATGATGTGAATCAATTTATAAAATAGTATGTAGGTAATAGGCATATACTAGAAATATGTAAATAAATATTCCTATTAAAATAAAAATAGAACGATAATAATATTACGAAGGCTTTCCGGAATAATATTTACTTAGGAGATAAAAACTAAATATGTAGTTGATATAATATTATATACCGCCATAACTAGGTAATGCATAATAATATAATATTATGTAGTATTAAATTAAATTAAACTATTATTTATTGAGTTTTAGGTGGACTCATAATTTTAACATAATTGGTACTAATAATTTTGTACAACAGGATCGAATCATCGATACGTACTTTAAATATTGGCACCATTATTATGGTAATAGAATATCGCACGGGCTACGGAGTAAAGTTGACATCGTATAAAATATCGTACAAAAACCTAACCGTGGTAGCTAGGAGGTACCTCTCTCGGTTTCTAGTGATACGTAAGTTCAATGTAAAAAGTGATTAGATAAAAGCCACACGAATACTATGTATGTAAAGTAACAAAATATAAAAAGGTGTGCGCTAAATATAAAAACTTTTGTCGCATTAACGGTAATACGATTTTTATTAGATAAGCAAACATAACTCTGCCAGCGGCATCATATAAATATCTAAGAGGACGTTATAAGTTAAAATAATAATAAATAATAAAACAAATTAAAATATGTCTATACCGGCTGATGCTAGTTTGTTTAGCAAAAGTAAATGTTTATAATTAACAACCGCGTGGCACGATAACATCTATAGTGTTAATTATCAATGTTATCGTAGATACCTCTTTATTATATACACGCACTAGAAGTAGTATGTATAGGTATTATAAGTACGCATATAATAATAATAATAATAATAATAATAATTGTGTGTAAAAAAAAGCTACTATATAGGTATATATCAATATAACAGGTGATAATATTAAAATAGAAATAATTGTACAGTCTAATAATATAAAATAACAAAAACAACACCACGTATATGGTGAGAAAACGTAGGTATTAGCTAAAAAGACGTAAGAATTGAAAATAAAATAAAAAAATGTTTAGCTAAAAGATCAAGTATAATAATGATAATATTATAGTTTGATCTCGTGGTCATGCTTTTTTTTTTTATTCATAATTGGGCGGAAAAAAATTAGTAAGTACTTAAAATAAAGATGAAACTATAAGGTCAAAAAAGGATTTGTTTTTTTTTTTTATTTTACTAACGTCTAGACGGTCGTTCCTAGGCATTTTCTGTTGCGTAACCATTGTCTGCTGTACAGCCATTGCCAGCGGATTGTTCGGATCTGAAGTGATTATTGTGGTCGGTCCAATCAACGGGCCGGCGGCGCTAAAGTATGGCGTGTAAGTGTTGCCGACCTGGGTACTCGCGCCAGGGATTCCGGTCAAATATGCTGTTGGCGCTGCCTGCGAATGAGAAAAAAACACAACGGTCAAAATACGTATTTGTATACATATTATAATATATTCGGGTACGATATTAATGATATTTTATTGTTATGGTTGTATAATAATAGTATTATTATTAAGTACCTATAATGACAATACGTCAACATGTTATTGTGTTCTAATATTAAAATAATTGGATATTTTCTAATTAGATTTCATAATAATATCTCAAACGTGCACAAGATCGCGGATTCTTAGCCGTTTATACTAAAAATTATTCAGAATATTCCGTATTCGAATCCGAATACTTTATCGAGTATATGATGTAGAAATAATCCCAATAAGTATTCTGAATAAAAAATAAAAAATACATTAGATTATAAAATATAAAACAGTAATTTTTGATTTATTTTTAATTAGATACCTGTACACAGATATATTATATAACATATAAGCATACGCGGAGCCAGCCTTCATGTTTAGGGGGTGAAAATATTTCTGAAAATCTTAACCCTCCTCCATAATAAAGAATATTATTATTATAAAAGATACTATGTACTGTATTTAGTAACTAAAAATGCTAGAACTTAACAAACTGCCAGGTTACTTGTATCATAAGTAATTATACACAATGACATGCTCCACTCAGAATCTAAAAGGATCATATGTAAAGAACATTTTTGTTTAAGTGGTGCCACACTTTGCACACTCATTGTCTCCTTTTTGTTGGGAAGTATGAACTTTTATCGGTAAAAAATGTGTGTTATGATTGTTATTTTAATGAAAAGATCTATAAGATATTGTATTGATCATAAATTAATAATATACTTAATAAATAAAATGCCAAGATAAATATGCTAATAGAGTATAACTTAAAAGTACTCTTAAATAATATAATAATAATATAATTAAACAATAAAGCACAATAAGTCTGAAATTGTATGTGTTAATGTTATATATTACAAATTTTAATTACTCTGATAAGCATTAATTGATTAATACATAAGATTTATAAAATAATAATGTTTAATATTTTGATCTTTTAATAAAGGAAGAAAACGATTCGAATTGAAAATTAATCCAAAAATTACGACTAAATAAATATCTAAAGTAACGATTATATAATATCATTAATATCAAATATTAAATTATTTAGATATTAATAATATACCTAAAAGTATTTAAACTAATATCTAAGTACTAATGTTAGGCTTAGTGATAGTCAACAAAATTATTCAAAATATCGATATAGCAAATTGCCCTAAATATACTCTTATATCACTTCTAAAAATATTAATTTGATTAATGTTTTTTTTTTTTTAAAAACTAGCTGAATTTAATTTCAATTAAATTTATTTTATAAAAATTTCTCGCCGAGTATCATTATTTGTGGCTGCTATAGTAATAATAATTCATATTGGGTCGGTAATGAATTCAATCTGTTTCCAAATGAAAACTCGTTTATTTACCAAAATCATTCATAAATGATAAAAATATTGCTTTCACTTTATTGAAAAATTTGTATTATATACCAATGCCCGAAAAACGTTTTGTTTGCACGGACGTAACGATGTACTGAATGGCTTAAATAGTCTATCGAAAAATCACTAAGCTTTCCAGGGATAGATAATAATACTGTATAATATAGGTAGGATACTTATTATGATTTGCATCGAAAAAACACCCACTCCGGATACTGAGGCGATAAAGACGATAAAGTCGAAAACAACATAATATAATAGTAGGTAAGTATATACTAGATACAATATAGCTACCGAGTCTCGGCAGTAACTTAATTTAAAGGATCGAAAGGACGAACTATATAGCTATTTTTTTTTTTGCCCGCGAACAAAGCCGCGTAGTGTACAGGAATGAGTTTCACTTTGGAAGGAACTTTTCAAATACCGGTTAAGGAACACACACACACACACACACACCACCCACATGCGTGCGAATATTACATTATACGATCGTGTTTGTTATCGGCCATCGTTCGTTGTACACTGCGGTGGAAAATCGATTCGGGTGTTTTTCGCGTTTTTTCTATTTTTTACGGCCACACAATGCCGAATGTGTCGTGATACTATAAAATATTATACCGTAAATCGTAACAATTTAATCGCATATAATAATAATAATACATTACTCCGTCGGCGGCGGTGGTGCCAGAACTATTGTAACCTAGTTAAGGGCCGGCCGGCTGGCTGTCCGTGGCCAATTCCGTCTGCCGTTATTTTAATAACATTTTGTTCAGCATTTAGCGACCCGAGCGCGAGGCAATACCCGCGGGTCGCACAACGGTTGACAGGTATATCAAATTATATTCATATTATTATTAGTTCAATCCATATATATATATACCAGAACTGCGTGTAATAATTTATTAACACACGAGCGCCGTTATTGAAGTTTTTTTTGAACTTTGACGAATGACGAATGACGCTTCTTTCACATATTATTATAATGCATAATATTAAAACTGATATCATATTAGTAATTTTTTTTTTTTTTTGTTTAACAGTTCCTAAACTAACGTTTATTTTTTCATACAGTCATGCAATATATTATTATTTTATCAAGGTGGGGTCCTGGCGGGCGCCGTCACTGGCGCCACTGCACCGACAACGGGACTACGGTCTATAAAAATATATAATAAAATCGGCGACGGTATGCCGACTTTAATAATGAAAATGATGCGTTCGTGTGTGTGTGTGCGCGCGCCTGCACAGTAGTAGTGCACTGCAGTACACACATTCCGAGCACCTAAAACCGAAAATAATTAATACCAGCTAGCCCTGTAAATCGCGCGCAGAAAACGCATTGCTTAAAAGGTCGCGCGTGTCGCGTGACGCGGGCGCGGACGTAAATCATCGACCATTGTCTCAGAGACTGCACACACACACACACACACACACACTTGCGTTTCACATTCCTTCTCCGGTGATTACGAGCCGCATTCAATTATTATTCGCGAGGACATTTTGTGCAATTATGCGAACGGAAATCGCCGGATAAACCGACAACATAAAACTATGAGCGAGAGTATTATTATAATCGTCGTCATTATATGATGGCATTCGATTTGTTTAATGTGATAATTATCGTCAAAAGTTACGACTCTCGTATATAATACATCTAAAATATATATATATATATGTATGTATGTATTCGAAAACGAGTCATCGTCTGTGGTCATCGCAATAGGTTGTCTGTGCGCGCAATGTTTGCAGATCTGTGACTAAAAATAATAAGCCAACGTCGCACGCGTGAACTTTAAGATAAACCATATGGTTACATATATAGTTATTATTCTCTTATGATCCACGATCTACGCGTTTATCGTTATTTCGTTTATATTAGTCATTATAGGTGTTTATCTTGACATTGGATTGATAACTATATATATATATATACGGTCGAATGAGACATATATTGTTTTTCTTCATACGCCAAAATTGATTTGCATAAATTTTTTTACCTACCACCGTTTTTCGATTTCGAAACATTTATTTAATCACGATTGTACGGGACCAGCAGTGGTGTGCTCAGATATTTTGAAAGGGGGAGATATGAATTGTTAACATTCTCAGACTACATTATACCGAATAGCAAAAAGTATAATATATTCTTGCATTTACCCATAGGTGCTATAGTTAATCACAATTCAATAAATCATTAAACGTGTATAAGGGGAGTTGTATATTTATATTATTATGTATTATATGTTAATTGTTATACTTATTAGTATAATCTTGGACTTAATTACGATGGACGGAGGTTAATATGCTTTCATTACCTTATCAAATATTTATGGTTATCGATCAATTTAACTTTTATGAAAATGTAAAAACCACACAGAAAAAAAAAATGTTAAAAACGTGAACAATGCATATTTTAATAATAAATTATGTGAATCAATAGACAAAAAAAGCCTAACGAGGATATGACACCCTTGTCCTTCCTCCGTGGACACGTCCCCAAACAGGTACAAAACAAATTCAATTTTTTCGTATTTTTAGCTTGTAATTTAAACTATTGAAAAAAATGAACCGATTACAGGGGGAAAAATGACGTCCGATAACCCCAGTTTTAGTACGATTATTGTTGTGGACGAACAAAAATTAATTTTAGTGACACTCCTCGCGCGCCCAACGGTATCATCGTCGTTTACGATATGCAATATATACATGTATACCTTATACGCCATACATTCATACGATTATATTGTATTTTGTACTTAAATTACCTATATATATATATATACATATTATATTACATTGACGTGCCTCGCGAGACGACGATGACAATAGAAAAACAAAATAAAGCATTTTCCTGGGCAAATGTATATAGAAGACGAGAGAGTAGCAACTAGCAAAGAAACACCCGTTTGGCGTGCCGCTGAATACTGGCATTTCATTTCAGGTGCGGATCGATACGCGGAAACAAAACAATTCGATAAATTTTTATTTTATACGGAATGATGGCGCGCGTGGGGTGTGTATAATCCTGCTGCCTCCGCCGCCTGTCCGTTCGACGTCTGTGAAAAATCATGTAATCAGTGCTCGTCTATGTATTGCGGTCCGCGATAAGGGCGAATCTCACGTCCGGTTTGTTTTATTCGTTGTAAAATAAAAAAAAATAGTAATAATAAAATCGGTATTTTGTTCACGTACGCCGGCAGTCTGATTCGCAGGCGCGAGGAGACCGTTTCTTCCTCGACGAGCGCGTTTGCGAAATACCTATATATATATATATTTACTTTTTTTTTGTATTTGGCGATCCCTCGTAAGTCGCGTTCATCGAACATTCGTCGTATTATTATGTACATACGGTCCGCCCTCCGGCGAAACATCACTCGAATTTATTATTATTTATTATTATCAGATGCTATATAATATATTATATAGGTAAGTACAGAGTGATTTATCTCGCCATTCACCTTAACTCAGTCTCGTATTTGAACTGTTTGTTATTTATTATAATTCTGATTTGGACGTTATATAAGTAAGTACATAAAAAAGAGAAAATAAAGTAGAAACCCACTAATATAAAGTACTCAAAGATAAGATTTTCAAATTCTTAGATTTGTTACAGTATTACTATAGTCTTCAGTGTAGGTTAAAATACTGCGGTGGCGTTTTTCCAAAAATATAGTAAACTTCTTTTTTTTTCTGGAAATTATGGGTCATTATTTATTTTAGCTTAAAAATGGTTGAAATATTCAAATATCTACTTATTAAAATCAAAGTAACAAAAAAACTGTAGGCAAGTGGGTATCGCTCTGCTGTATATTAGGTGTCGAGTGTAAATATTTAATTATGATAATAATATGTATTTTTACTTTTACTATATCAACTTATACAAATTTAAATTTAATAAAATATTTTTGTAAATACTGTAAAACAGTCAAAATAGATTCACAGTCTAAATAGAAAATAAATAAAAATATCATTGCGTAAAATTCATAATAATATAATATAAGGTACGTAAAATTTTTGATTATCCATTATCAAAATTTATGATTTTGAATAAATATAACAAAATAATTAATAACGTTATTTATCGTTTAGATAAGTAATTTTATCCCCATTTGAATTTCAAATGTTTCTAAAAAATAATTGTCTGTTTATATTTTTGTATTTTATAGTTTTAGTATGAACTACTTATGAGAAATCTTGTAATAAGTTTTCAAAACTTAGGTATAAAACGAAAAGTTTTTATGAATTTTTAACTACAAAATAATTTGTAATTTTTAGCGGTTTTAACTAATTTTGTAATATACGATTAATTTAAAACTTTTTTTTTTATTGTTTATTTAACAAAATGCTTATAAAAAACGGAGTGCTAATTATGAAAAATATATGTATGATAAACTAACACATGCAACGGAGCATATCGTGCTGATCGTAATAAGAGACACATATAGGAAAGCACCCAAATACAATTTAATTGATGAGATATAGGAGTGTGTGCGCATAAGAGTGGTAGCTTATGAGCTTTTGTTACCATATTTATTACTATAATTTATTGCTGGTTATCATTATCGAATGAGATCAGCTAATATTAAAGATATAGGTTAAACATGAGACATATTAAAAAAAAATATGTATAAACAAATATTATATATTTGTAAACTAAAAATTATTGATCAATATTTATTTTATGTTTTATGTATAACCCATAAGTACGAAGGTACCGTATTTGAATTATATTCAAATATTCAATAAACTTTAATCCTTAGATCTTAGTACACACATAGTAAAATAATTCAGGAACTACTCGTTTGAATTTCGATTTCAATATATACGTCAGAATTTTCAAACAAATCATCTGCATGACAATCTGCAAAAAAATAGGATGGTTCTCAATGCGTTTTAAAACTTCATGACACCTCTCCCCCCCAACCATTGAAAGTTATGTAAGTAGTAGTTTCTAATTCAATTAGAGGAATATAGGTCAAATATTGTTATTAACATTAGTGGCGGATCCAAGGGAGGGGTAAAAGGGTAAATACCCCCTCTTGACCTTATTATATTTAAATTTTATAAATTTATAAAAGTATAAAAATGTTGTCATTGATACCAGTTTGTAAGAATAAATTCTAAATGGTAAATATTATAATAAGTAAATAATATAAGTAATTAATGTTTATATTAATAAGTATGTTATTAAGTAGGTATGAATAGTATCTGGTAAATATATTTTAATTACCCCCCCTTGATGAATTTTTGGATCCGCCCCTGATTGACATATTATATTGAACATTTTTGTTTTGGAGTTTAATGGCCTATTTAAAACTATTACAAAGATGGAAATTAGTAACTTTTGCCCTTTATAGTCACAAAAAAAAGGTATAGGAATAAAATGCTGTGTCTTTGTTATGGCACTTTTTTCTAGATATGTTAGGTACAGTCACTATTTTTTGTAAATTTTGATACTATACACACTTAACCATTTTCTTTTTTTAGCATATCTAGACAAACATCATTTAAGGGTTGTAAACATAAACTTTTTTTCGTCTATTTGTCATTTGCTACTGCACACTGTGTTTGCTATTGCACACAAAAATAGGGACTGGATAGGTACTTAAAGATGCATTTACAATGTATTTATTTCATTAGTCTCTCAATATTAGCTTTACCCTACCTAAATAGACGTATTACCAAGAATAAAATAATATTAGTATTATTATGTATATTGTTTTAAACTTTGTTGAACATCATTTACATTGTACGTATTTACTGATTTTTGAATGTGCTTACGTTGGTAAAAAAGAAACACAGTTCAAATATTGTTTTTTTTTTTGAATAAATGAGATGGTTAATTTTAAAAGTTAATATTGGCAATAGTATATTATAATATTAATAAGTAAAAGAGTCATTAATTGATTGATACTATGATTATTCATTTTTTTAATTTAATTCCATATAATTATATGGTAATAAATTTGTGTTATTATAATAATAAATATACCTATACTTACAATTATTTATTTTTGTATTTTCATTGATTAATGAAGTATAATAATATTTTATAATATTAGAAAAATATTTTATTTATATTAGAAAAAAACATTTTTTTCAGCAATAAAAGCGGTTTCATTTACACCATAGCTATAAAATGTTACCGTATTACAATATGCAGCCAAACGTTTCGATATGATAAAATACTTTAATAAACGGCACACTCCTTTGCGAAGTCGCGAGCGTTTAATTATAAAACATTACCTATACAAATAAAGAGTACACGGATGGCCGCAATTGAAAGATGTTGTCATCACTTCGCGAACAAGTCAAGTGATACTGCTGTAGTAGCAGTGTATACCTACAAACGTCGTGCATATGAATAATAAAGCACGTAGTTTGAGTAAGTACATTTTCTTAGATAAAAAAAAAAAAAAAACATTCAAAGTGCATTTAAGTATTGGACGCTCACGATCTGCCCATTTATATTTTATTACGTTATGTCGGGCGGCACTTTGCGTTGCGCCTCCCCGGCGTAGCTGGATTCCCGAGATGAATAATAAAATAAAAACATCGGTTCGCGTGTCTCGTTTTATTTCGTTTGCGCCGTCAAGATATTGGTTTGTATATGTAAGTCCTTACTTCGAAACGACAAGTCTCATCAAATGCCCCGTCATCGTCTCGGACGCCAACAAACCCCCATTAACGTCGATTGACATTACGCGTACAGGTCCCAGCATATTATGTACAGAGGACCGAGGTTTCTCGAACATCGCACATAAAATATAGATAGAACATATAATATATTATTTTTCCATCTCGCCTTTGTTTTTATTATTCATATTAGTGATGAAATTCGTACACGGTGATTCTGAGAAAAACGATAAATCACTAAATCGCCGTGGTCACATCGAAATTCCTATTGCTGTTAATTTTTTCCAAAAAAAAAAAACAAATCCAGACCCGTTCACCCCCACTGACCTATTTTTTCTTCGTTATTAATATAAGAAATTGTCGCACCCGTTTATTAATATTGAATAGAAGGTACCCCCATCATAGGCTGCCTAGAATATTGATCCGTGTATTCGCAGTATGTACACTGTACTGGTAAATATCAATTATGAAACAAATTAAAATTAAAAATCATTGTGATCGAGTATGGTAAAATATTAATTTTTATAATAATAATTCACTACCCACCAATATTATGTGCATTGTGCATACTTATCTACTCGTCTTTTGCCTATTTTAATACTTTTACGAAATAGAAATTAGTTGATTATTAAAAATGTTGTGTAGATTTTATACCATTTATACTAAAGCCATTTTACAATAATTACAATAGTTCAACATGTTCAAGTGTGATAATAAATTTAAAAAATGTGTTAATTAGTATTATACACGATAAATAATTTTGTGCGGTATGTTTTTATTTTAGGAGAAAAAATCTATAGTAGACGTTCCCAGGCAGTGATTGCGCCGTAGCTTGGAATAAAATAATATTTAAAATGGACTAGGAAAAGATGAAATTGTTGCCACCAAAACACTATTGACATAATTATGAATCTAACTAAGACATGCCGAACGAGCAAAAACTGAAAAATTATTGCTATCAGTGCTATTATAGAAATCGGAATCGGGATCGAAAATTACATGTACTGAAACCATACGATAGCAAATTAGCAACAACATGTAGTGCAATATGCATTATGCAATCACGGCAGTACAATAATTTATAACAAATGTCATTGATTAATTAAAAACCAAAGCGGGGTTGCTTTTATATTTTCCAACGTATATAATTATTGTTATACTCTACCTCGGAGGTATATGACAATCGCATTGGCATAAAATAATTCGTATGGTACAGGGGAAAAAAACGAACAATAGTATTGAATATTAAACATTGGGGTGTCTCATTTCCCTCGTCGCATATACCTGCACCCGACATCATGAATTTGCGGAACTTTGGTCTACTTATAGTCCTTCAAAGACCCATGGTTTCGTAAATATTATATTTTGTCATCGTATAATGATAAGTTGAAACCCTAAAGTATAGTATTTACACGGTAGACGGAAAAAATAACCGAAGAAAATATAAAAAAAATCCGAAACATAAAACAACAAATTTATATATTTATTAGCCATTAAGGTTATAAGGTATGACTTCTAATTAAAAATGTTAGATCAAAAATTAATAATTGTAACTAAAATTATATTTATCTAAAGATGCATTTAAGTAATTAAACAAATATATATAACTATTATTTTGTATACCCGTGGGTATTATGGTTAGGTATTACCCAACTAACTTTTTAAAATTTTTATGTTGAATTGTATTATTATATACGAGTAACTATATTATAACAAGATGCAATATTTATTTGTTATTTTTATTCTATGACTTAGTTGAACTGACCAAATTTGTATTTGACTGACATTTTAATGTAAGCCATGCGGAATTTAATAAAAATAACCTATTACAAAATGTTTTTATATTTTATTACATTTGACGTATACAATTGTATTGATTTATATGTCTTATATTTTATTAATTGATTTCACGACACCTAAGTACGATTATATCTAACCAAGGCACTTTGGTCAGTAGGATTATTGATCTAATGTCGTGGGTAATTATACAATTAGGAATTTATGTCTATTAGCTAAAATACAATGTGATAGCAAATAATACAAATTTGATTATTTTATTTGTTCCTAAAGTTACGTTTTACCTATACCGTGAAAACATACTCGTAGACCCTTACAATTATTAACGATACGATTTTGATTTCAAATCAACCACGATAAAAAATAATGAACGCAAATGGGTATATCAGTTGCCGCTCAGATATACCTACAGTATATGTAAATAGTATAGCCTAACCCGACGATTCAGTAAATATAACATCATAATTTTATTGACGGTTAAACGGGTTACCGGATATTCGAAAATAAAATTCGTAAAAGCACTTATAATAATATAGCTAAATTATCAATGTGTTCTGCATTGTAATTACGTAACGATTTATACCTGAATCGGCTAAGGATTATGTAGATTTTGATATAAACGTTAAACCGTCCATTTCAAAATGTTAATACTTTTAAAATGTAATTAAATAAATTGTAATTACTTCTGCAGGGTGCTCGTTTATCATCATACAGTCCGTATAATGTATATATATTATGTTTGTGTGTGCGTGCGCGCAAGCACAACGTGATGAGATGAACATTTTCTGATCTATCTAATAAAGTGAACGTCCCCCCCGCGGCCACATTATATTTTATATAGCATTATTATTACACCTGTATAAATTAATTCGTGTACTTTAACTGAAATTATATTTATGCGTTTTGGGCGTAAGCAATATACAAGTTTAATGAACTTACCACTGCTGTAGGAACTTGCCCCGGCACTATCTGTTGACTAGCAGCCATAGTCATTTGCTGCATTAATGCATTCTTTAGGGCCAAGTGGTTACGACCATTTATCAACAGCTGGTCCTTGAGATGCTGCGGTGGATGGAAATATTTGCACGGCGGTTTCTCTCGGTTACACCTGCCCTGTAATTCATTAACATAAATAAATTAAGTATTGAACATTCGCTTATTGTGTTAAACAGAGGTAAACATAAAACATTTAACAGTGTGCATAATTTCCGTTTCATCAAAGAAGGTCGGTAACATAATTTACACGTGTTTAGCAACATTACATGCAGTCGTGCATGTGATATTGTATTCGTTCCGAAATAAGACGCACAGTCATGTCCCCTGCCTCGCTCTACACAAGAGAGACGGATATTATTATAAGTAGTTGTTAGAACATTGGCATACTTTCTAGAACTTTTTTTTTCTTTTGAAGTATAGTAGGAATAAAAATGTCACGTGATTAATTAGATCATAATATTATAGATCAACGATATTGTACTATCGAGTGAAATACGTTCTATTCACGCAAACATTATTAAAACGCGGTCTTTTATTATTTTTCCACTTAACATTTTAGTAAGTTCCATTTTAAAAGATTGTAATCACTTTGGTCGTTAACGCGTAACTAATTGTATAGAAACAACGTCTCATAATAATTTCTAACTACAGTGTATACTATGAACAATAGCAAAACTGATTTTTATATTATAAAATATATGTCCGAACGCAATTCGTATACCGAACGGTGATTAACTGCGGATGCAACTTGACATGTTTATGGTTTTTTTTTTCCCAGGCGCAATTCGGATTCAGCCTTTACCTAAATAAATTTCGATCTACGACACTAAACCGTGCCAATGACGAGAGCGTAACAATCGGATTAACGTGGCTCGTGGGTATTACAATTTGAAGTTAGTGTTTCATTTTTTTCCAGATCGACAAAACTTTATCATTACAAGCCTAGAACAACACTGTCGCATATTAATATATTAATATTATATCGAAAATTCGATTCATACGTTCATATTATGTTTGCGATACCGAACGGTTTTTTAATAGCCAAACTAACCTACATTTGGTCTTTCGTACCAACAATAAACTTGTAATGATATCATTAAAAAAAAAAAAAAAAAATTAATTGGCGACCATTCTACCAAATTGACGATGACTATGTGTGGGATTAATAATACCTTAAAATATATATTAATAAAGTAAATAGTAAATAGCTTTAAAAAAACACATAATGTTTGCCATTTCCTTTATAATATTGTCTTCTTTCAAATTTTTAATAAGTGTTTAGTTAATTTTAGCACGTCTATATATTCAGTAATAACTACATAATGGTCGACCTGAGTCAAAGTGTTTTTAACGAATTTCTATAGAATTTTGTTAGCACGCAACAACAAACAACGGCAGTGACACGGGACCACCTGTAAAACATTTTGAGTTTTTATTTCATATACGTAATAATTCTTCTCTTTTTTTTTTTCAATTTCTTTGAAATTCGCTAAATAAAACCTCATAAAAACATAGGTGAAACTTATTTTTATATTAAAATATCGCGAGTGCAGGCGTGAATATTGTCATAGTAATATAATACATGACGTCCTAATTCTTTTTTTATGCGCTCCTATAACTAATAATAATATGTTATAATGTTAATTGTTTGCAACGTTGTTTCATGTTATGGCGTAATGCGTAACGCTTGTTATGTCTTATTAGATCAAAAACACGGTTGATTGGTCAAATGGCACAGCAAAGGCTCACCGGATTATAGGGCTTATGCGTATGAAAATTGATGTACACATACTCGCCTTGCATATAATATATTATACTCGTATAGAGTAGTTAATCAATCTAAAATAAATATATAGAGAAACCTCTAATTTACAATTTATATGTACGTATATAATATAGTTTTTCATATTCTGCAACATAATATCAAAACGTTCAAAACATTTCAATTTGATTTGTAGTTATATTTAAATTAGTATTTTAATTCCAAATATATTTTATCTTTGATTAAATACAACCGCAATGTGCCTTCATATAATCTATAATATATTTTAATAAATACCTAAAAGTCTATTTCTTTATTTCAAACCGAAATTATCCAAGTTTAAAATATTCGGTTTGGTTCAAAAACTAACTAAAATTGCTATTATTTGAATTGAAGCAAACTATAATAGTTTAATTAAAAATTTCACGCTTAATTTGATCGCTAAATAAAAATTAAATGTTATTATTAGGTATTAGAATGAATGCAATGTTGTTTTGTTATATTATACTTGTTGGCACATATTATAATATTGCATTTATCATTTCTTTTAATATTTTTTTAAAGAGGTTCGGTTCGGGTTGGATATAATTATTCCAAGATTCCGGTCGGCGTAAAAAAATCAGGGTTTCTAGCTGATAGATACCTATATTTGTACAAACAATTCGTCATATTTTAATATACTATGTTAAATATAAATGGCAATCGTCATCCATCGGCATTTAATATACAGTGCACAATTTACGCATATATAATATTATATTGTGTCTAAAACGTTTCTCTAGAAAATTTGATAACGTTGCATTTGTAGATGTGTATCGATCGCGCGGTCAACGGACAGGGAGATACGCGACCAATGACGCACTGGACTATGTAGTATAAATAATTTATTATACTTTATACCTAAACATATTATAATGAAATAATATTAGTTTTTTATCGTCGTCCGTTTTCTTTTTTAAGTTATATGTTGTGGTCGTATAATATTGTGTGATTTCTCAATAAAATGTTCTCTTCTTAATTTTAATAGATTTCTTCGGAGGATACCAAACACTTATCCAGGCAATTCATAAGTTTAACAAGTCGTGTGCTGCACGATTGAAAACCAAACGCACATTATCACTCATCAATAGGGTCGTTAATGTTTAGATTTTTCCTGTAGTTTTATGAAAAAAAAATCTGTGACAAGAGCGAACGGACATAAAAGAAAATATATTACATGAACCGTTTTTATTATTATTATTATTATTTTTTTGTTGGTATAATAGCTGCTGATATCTGCTTTTTCAAGTGCAATGATTTATTACTGCTTTCTGTATTATAAAGATGCGCGCCCAAGTCCTGTGCGAAACTATTTTTTAAGAATTTCTCGAGATGCATATAAATAATATTTTACTATTTGTATTTATGTTTTATACACCATACATGAAACGTATGTTAGTTCACTCGTTAAAATGGGACAAGTAATACTGTAAGGCGGCTTATAATAATACTGTTCAATTCAGTTATATTCATAGCAATGTTGATATACCTAAAATATATGAATGTCATATTATCATGAATTATGATTATTTCCAAATCTGAAATTTAGATTTTATTATCGTAACAATATTATTATACGATTATAATAACTGTATTTAAATCTTAAGAATTTATCAAACACGGTGTACACATAGCTTGCACATAACATTTCTCAATTATTTAAACATTTTCCATAGTAAGTTATGAATATGATTTGTGTTTTCTAAAAAAAAAAGCTTACTGTATATTCGATAGTCGCTATACCTATCGGCGTATTAATTTTCTATTAATGGATGTATTGAATATTTTAGTATAATATTATGTTGAGCAATGTGTGCGCGGAATAATAAGAGTGATCTGACGTGGCATTACGTGAGCTTTATTCAGCTTCGAAAACGAATAGTGGCGTGAAATATGTAATTTGGCAGTTGGCAGAAGTTCGATTTATATCATTTATGCGTAGTATAATATGTAAATGTATTTAGCCAGAAATATCTATGTACACTTATTTATTGCTGAGCAATATATTCCATCAAAAAACTTACCCGCCATAAAAATATCACATTGTTTTAGATAATTTTTCATTACTTAGCTATTAAAATAGGAACTTCTTAAGACATACTCAACGAAATAAACATGTAAAACACGTAATTTGACGAAGTTTCCGTGAAACAATTGAGTAATAATAAATTGGTAATCACGTAGTTGGTTAAAAAATATGTCTACCTGGTTGCCTGGGATTAGACGAATTTACCGATGCAATTTTATAGAATTAAAATAATCAAGGTAAGTTTACTTTTATAAAAATAATATGCGGGTACAACCGCAATATAAAACTACATGTACGTATGGTTGCACGGACGCCCATGATTTTCAACGGCAAGTTACAACTGTAAAAAATATCCAGCATGAGATTTTATAAATTTTAAATCATTATTACTGTCGGCTTGCACAATAACACAAGTGACCTGCAATTTGCATCTATTTATTCTAAAACAACCCGTACGGAATTATGCAGTCATCTATTATTATTTAGTTACCTGCAGATGATATCGCGTCAGGTATAAATATTTTATAAGCAATTCTTTAATGGATTTATGGCGTTTATATATGTTTACGTCATGGAAGATTAAAGTAATAATAATATTATGCTGAATTTATTTTATATTTGTTTTTCCACTTTTAATATATTCAAATTCCGACTATACTTGAAATTTATTAAATTTTTATTTTTAAAAATGCAATATACATATTTAAACGCGTAGTAAAATATTTCGGGTTCGCCCTAGTCGAGTATTCGGGATAGTATTTGGTTCCTTATTAATATTATTCGATCCAAACAAATGAGAATAAATATGAAATACTAATAAACTGTTCCGTGGAATACATTAAGGTTATTATATGTGCGTTGTTTTGTTTTACAGGTCGTTTTCGTATATTATATACTATGTGACTTTCGAAACACTATGATCATCCAATATACAGTACTATTAGCTCGAAGTCATCTGAAGCGATCAAGGGCGTCGGATTTTCAATAAAAAAAAAATAGCCTATTACAAACAGGCGGCGTACATTTTTTTCTGTTAATATGAAATCTTTTTCTACTTTTTATTATTATTAATATTTTTTTTTTTAATACAAGTTCGTATTATACGCAACAACGATCAAGTAAGGTCCGCCGTTCATTTTCCAATCTATGGCTACCCACGAGATACGAAACATTATTTTTATATATGTACCTAATTCATCTATACCACGCTCAAAAAATGTTTTCCGAAAAAGCATACCAACTAAACCATAAATTATACTATTTAGAGTGTATCTCCAATAATTATTAGTACAACAAGAAGTCGGCGGTTGATGATAATAATATTATTGTACTGCGTGTGAACAAAAATAAGTCATTGCCTATATATTGTTTACGGCTGCAGCTGCGTAAAGAAAGAGAGGAAAAAAATTCATCGCGGTAATACTAAAGAAAATATTTGTATAAAATCGTTATACGAATGAATATAAAATATGTTTACTTTCTCTCTCCCTCCCGTCAGCCCCGCCGCGACGAACCGGAGCTTTTAATATATTTTTTTTTATTCAATTGTACACACTGCGTCTAATGGTTATTTAATTTTTTAAATTGCCAGCCACAAAGTCTCCTTCGGGTGTTCAATTTATATCTCGTTTGTTTCGTTTTCGCTGCCCTCGTGGTTATCGACCACCTCGGTGGTCCGCGACCGACGACCGCGAAACCGCCGCTGATGCTGTGCGATTCGAACCCCGCAGAAAATACGTCTTAATTAATCACCGGACGACTATTGCGTTATTACATATTATACGATAGGAGCGTGTGGCAAACGGAAATACCGAAACAGCCATTATTACATACTATATTATTATATCTTAGCCCAAATGACGATTACGATTGTACGTATACATAATATTATACATTATAACTGGGGCCAGTATTTCAACGCAGTGCATTATTCTTTGGGTGCTTTAGGATAATGCGTTTCAAGTAAATGATTGGTGAGATATAGATTTTTTTAACATTTTCGATTAATTTTATTATTTTTTTGTTAATTTATTAATAATATATTGTACTTAGCTATACAAACTCAGTGTAAATTTAAAAATACAAAATATTAAAATGTTTGTTTTTTAGAAAAGATTTATTGGTTTTTAGGTATTTTTCATTCATAGCCTCATAGGTACCTAATGTCAATATTGTTCTGCGTATAGGAATGCGCAAAACGTTTTTGTCAGTTTTCCAGTGAGGCAGCGGTTTTGGGATACAGTGTCTTTACCGGGACTAAAAAAACAACAACTAATAAATAATATTAATTATTCGTTTGCATGCAAGATATCAATCGCGATCGCGTTTATTTACAGCATACCGTTTATTCATTATCGATAGTCGAGTTAAGACGAAGTGCCAAATGTTTTAATCGTCGTTTTTCTATCGCTTGCGTTTCTATAAAATACATTTTGGTCATATTGATAGCATTTTTTTATTCACATAATTTTTATGACATTTGAATCCAGTTTTAATGTATGACGATACATTCGAGTAAAAAATCGAGTCGGTATCGCTAGGGTTTGCAGTCTTTCCGTGTTAGATACACGTGTCTATTCTTTTGTTTGTTTTGTTTACACGTCAATTTAGCTGCATAATGATACCGACGTTTTTCTATTTATTTCTTATTTTTTTAATTTTTTTCCCCGACGTATCGCATCGAAAATAGTACGGCGCCGGCGGTTAACCGAGACGATCGAATTCGTCGAATAGCAGCCGCCGTCACTGCAGCAGACTGCGGTTTTAGTGCGTTCGTTCTAGACGGAACATAATGGGACAAACACTAGTGACGTGATCGGTATTGTTTTTTTTTTTTTTTCAAGAAGCTCTTCTGTGGTTGAACACGGAATCATATAAACGGAAATCATTCGCTTAAAAAAAAAAACAACAATT
This sequence comes from Rhopalosiphum maidis, assembly GCF_003676215.2. Classification (NCBI taxonomy): domain Eukaryota; kingdom Metazoa; phylum Arthropoda; class Insecta; order Hemiptera; family Aphididae; genus Rhopalosiphum; species Rhopalosiphum maidis. Next base: position 13,739,794 of record NC_040879.1, read on the forward strand.
TTCTCTATTAAATCGATTTAATATTATAAAGAGGTACTATACATATTTTCACTCGCGATGACCTTAGTGTTCAGTGACATTACTATAGGTACCTATGTAACTATTATTTAATCGAGAAAATTAAAGCATAATAGTATTCTATAGTATCTTATTAAAATATAATTTCTGCACTATATATATTAAATAATATACCTACCTACCTACGACGGACTAAATACTAATTTAAATAATGTCTTTTTATTTGAACAATTTTTAAAATCCTTTTAGTTCAGTTCACGCTACAACCCCATTAGGCATTAGCCACAGTAAACTTTTATTTTTTTTTTAAGGCGTGTGTTGCCATGCCCAAATGTAATATATATACGTAACTAGGTCACCTCCGACAACGATACAGAGATTTAAATAGAATGCATTTTATGAAATATTTCATTTTTGCGAAAAAAAAATAAAAAATCATATTTAAAGTAGATTAATGCTGTAGTTGAAAATTACGAAAGTTTAAAATATGAAAATATTTCATAATAATTTATACGTGAACTAATCGTGGTTATTTACTTTTAACGTATAGTCATTCTACTTTTATAAAAAATTATATTACATTTTGACATAATGCCATACGACTGTATTAGCAGTTATCTTCATTAATCATTGATAAGTATTAAGTATACGTATTCACACAACTTTCATTAGATATTGGGCTGAAAATTCACATTCATGTCGTAGTTATATCGTATGATAAAATATAGCACTTTTTTCGTTTCGCACGAATCTAAATAATGCGCAACACCAGAAAATTCAAAAATTATTTCATCGAAAAAAATTACTATTTTTAACAGCCAATGGGATATATTAAATATGTAAACCTTATCGAATTGTACTGCTGTGTTAGAAATTATAATTGATTGGTAATTATTGCGCTAGAATAAAAAATGGCTCAAAAAAAGGTCAAAAGTACAATAATAGTAATTTGCGTCCCAACGATTATTTTTTTAAAATCTAGTTGCCACCCATACTATTAATAATGTATAGAATGAACAGAATTATTATAAGTATTAATTATAATTTCTGTTTTATATTACTATGATTTCACAATAAGGACACACAATTAATAATCATAGCAAAATTGTCACAAGGAATATTATTATTTTGAAAAAATACATGTCATGTCAATAATTATTCTTGGTACTGAATGTATCAGAATAATTCATACATATTTAATTATTCTTATTGGTTATAAGAAATTTATTTTATTTTATTGAACAATTTTAAGTGCATTTTTTCCAAGAACTTAAATATAACTTTAATTTAAATAAAAATAATTATTATATTAAAATTATATTGACATAATATATAAGTTTTAAATGTATATGTAACTAATAATAATAGTGTACAATAATATTGCAATAATAATAATCAAAATAATTTTAATTTAATCGCCACAAAAATATGTTTTACTGCATGTCAAAATTTAAAATAAAAATTGATAACTGTTATCTCAAAAATATCGCCTACCTACTTCTAATTACGTTGGTTGTGTCCCTCTCAAAACCACATTATAATAATTTTTTACACTAAAATAACATCAGAAGAAGTAAAGTCTTCTCAAAAAGCATTTCAATTACTTTACATAGATTTGCAAATTCAATTTTTGATCTCAGTGGTGTACACATACGACTGCCTAAGATTGGATGTGTTATTATTTTTTTATTACGTTTAAAATATTATACTGTATATATTTGCGTACTAATTTTTCGCATCCGCCTGTATATACGTATGTGTTTATTCCACGGACCACTCCAACGTTTTATCATCTCCGTTTGCCACATACACATGTCACAGTCCACACTTCCACCCTTACCTAGCCACCACCTTTGTTTAAATTACAATTCCACACGTTATTTACTTATTCATACGTTTATACTGTTACATTTTTCTTAGTATATTCTAGTGGCGCGTACAACTGCTAGGTACACGGCGGGTACTCCAAAAACCATCACACCTCTTGTATTATATATTTATACCTAACCTACTCGTTATTAATTCTACCCACACAAAAATCTTCATATGCGCGTGTATATTTTACAATAATAATAAGTATTATATCTGCCTCGACATTCTCACTTCCGTTTTTTTTTCTATTTTCATTTTGTTTCGTCGCCTGTCATTCTCAATCGCACTGTAATATATTATATTATAATATCATAATATATTATTATGTTATATGTTCACGTCATTCCTCACGGATTTCTCGACACCCTACTCGGCCTCGAGCCCATACATGGCGTATATTATATTGTTTATACAATTCACGCCGCGAACTTGTATTATAATACGTGTGAAATAATGACCGGAGAGTATGCGATACGTATATTTATGCGATATAATAATATTATAATTTATAATATTGCGCCATCATCACAACGAATCACGTGTACATATAGCGAATAAATTAGTTGAGCGTGCCACGTGCAATCGTATAATAATAATTATTCGGATTGCGATTAAACTTTGAAGTATAATAAATTCAATTATAGAGATGCAGTCACATCTGCCGCCGCACGACTACCAAACTGCAACGTGGCGTCGGCACGACTGCAACAGTGGTGTGTGATATGTGGGGAAAGGGGTGGCAGGGACGGAAAAACGCAAATATATCGAGTGTGACAATAATATATAATGCACCTATATATAATTATATCGTACGCATAATATATATCATTATCGACCTTTTTTTGATGCGGTCACTGGACAACGTTCCCATTTCGGTGCATATATTACCGCTGCGAACATTGTTCTGCCGTCCTACAGTGGTGCAAAACATGTCAAATTTGAAAATTGTCAGCAGCAATATAATTTTTTACCGGACAACCGCCTTATGGCTTATCCTCACTACGCACCGGCTTCCACTCACCCCGATCATCGATCACAGTAAATACATGATTCCGATAAATGCGTTTTTTGTTAACATTGTATAAATTAATATAGACCTATAATGCATTGTGACATAAGCCACCGGTAAAATACATACCTGTCATAATTATACCTAACAATATCATATTATAATGGTAAATCTATAGATTAACAAAATTTTAATTTTATAATTGATAAACCACACTTTGGGCTATATCGTGCCGAGGAGTGTGTTGTTAATATATAACAGTTGGTTTTTTAACTTTACTGAGATTGTATATATTGTAATATAAATGGCAATTCACTCCCATTTTTCATTTAATAGGAGTTTATTTAAATTCTTCATTTCAGGATAAAATGTTCAAATTTTTGAAATTTATTTGATTACTTAAGGAGTGTCTTTTACACAGAGGTACAAACTTCTGTTTTTCAAATGAGTTTCTCCCATTTCTATTGTAAATTATTTAGTATACATATATTAGGTATATATATATATATATATATATATTATAGAATAAAAGAGGATGCGTATACTTATAGTGAATCTTCCTGTATATTATGGTCACTATACGTACTACAAACTCACTGCACACATGTTATTTAAAAGCCCAGCAACGACCAAATCTTCGCAATGGAAAATAATATTATATTGTTGACTGTTCTATTTTACTATGAGAAATTATCGTTTCTCTTGTTTTTCTGTAATAATTCGTATAAAATCCGAGTCGATATTTGGAGAGTGAGTGTTGGGCGAGACAAAACGGACCTCCAGGATGTAAGTAGTGTATACGAATAATATACGAAAATGCACTTTAGAAAGTCCCGTGGGTCGCATGCACTGCGGGCATTTCGCGTTAACAAAGTTTTTCGTTCCGTTTTTTTCCTTTTCCATTTACGAAACCAAATAAAGATATACAATTTATTAGACGTGATTGTTAAAAACGAGTACAAAAGGTCGTCGCATGCCTGTTGTTCTTGGGGAGTGGTCTCTCTTTAAAAAAGGCGACGGCGGCGGTGTAGTGGAAACGAATTGATGGCGCCAGTACGTTGGCAGACAGTATCGCTGTCTATAACCATGGCAACATTAGCAGTGTATATAGTTTAAAAGTTAGATTACTGATTAAATACAATTATTCAAAGGGTTAGCGCCTAGCAGGGTGTAGGGCGGGTCATCGTGTGCACTGTGAGAGGGTGCGGTGCAGGTGGATAATGTGGTGGAAGAGGGGGTGGACGTTCGTGTCGGGATTTACGATTTTTATCTATTCGAATCGGTCAGAAAAAAAACACACCCAAATAATAAACTTTTACGATAATTATGTGGCGTAGAAAGGAAACTATATAGAATACTAATTTCGCGATTGTCGGCCGGTAGAAAAAAATATAATGATAATTGCAGAGTAGGTATGTTTTAGGAGAACAACGATTAATCAATCGCAAAAAAAGTATAATCGAGAAAATTTATCTAAGGAAAAATAACTGGTAAGAAGCTAAAGAAAACTATACAGGACAAAGTCTATATATAATGTCTTATAAAATGTCCCTCCTCATCACTACTAGTTCAGGATTGATAGCTTCCGGGTTTGTGTAAAGGGTCGATTGGATTTTGTGATGTGCTTAGAAATTGATTATAGTTGCAGTGGTCACGATTTTATTATGGTAACAATATACTTACATTTTTATGTAATACACAATAAACTATATACATCGAAAATGCTGGCGTATAAAATTAACGAAAATGTCTATTATAGTATATACAGGGATGATTCACTATGCACGTTCACTCAATTTTTCATTTAATAATGAATTTATTTGAATTCTTTAGAAATTTAAAATAAAATTAAAGACAATATTTTAAAATTCTTGAAATTTATTTATACTATACAAAGGATAATGTTCTGTGAGACGATACAAACTTCGGAATTTTCAATGAAAAACAAATTTTTTAATGGAAGTACATTATTTAATGTACTTAATTTTTTGAAAATTTTGATGAACCTGATAATAATGTTTATCGAATAGTTTTTTTAGATATAAAAATATGTTTGTACAAAAGATATTATACAAAAATATGAAATAGATGTAATATTAGAATATTTGTATTTATTATACTTGAACTAGTTTTGCAAATTATAAAATATTGATAGATTATTGATTAATATTAGTTATTAAAATTTTTATAATCCGAAATCATAACAATTATAGTTCATTATTACGGTATACAAAAACAACAATCTTAAAAATTTACTCGTTTGAATTTTTAATGATTTTACGTTAAAATTTTTAGAAAAATTATTCACTTAATCATTTATAGTAGAAAAGGGAGAAAGAGGTTTAACACAGAAGCTTGTATCTCCACAGAACACTCCTTAAATACTAGAAAAAGTTTCAAAAATTTAAAATACGGGCTTTAAGTGTACTTACAGTTTTTAAAAATAAAATTTTGAATAGCTGCATTATTGATAAAAATAAAAGGATAAGAATGCTTAGCGAATCACCCTGTATAGACCATTTATATACATTCATTACAATTTATCGTTATCTATGCACACATATATTATATATATGTATACAAATTGTTTATCGATAAGGCTAATGACACGGTATATAGTTGTTATCACATATTTATCTATCGGTATTGGTTCATGGTTTTCACTAAAAATGTTCGTTTTTTAAGATATCGGTTATCGGTTTTATACACGATATAGAGTAATATTTACATTAGAATATCGAGTATTAGTAGAATAAAAAGTGCTATCGGTCCATTCTCTAGTTATATAGGTCGGCGCCACTATGTTTGTAAATGATAAAAGTATTCAGTAGTTCAACTATTAAAATGCACAAATATGTATATCGTTTACTTCCGGGATATACAGGCAACATTATATCACCGGGCTTATAATATCCGTATACAAAACTCCCTTTTACCGCCGACTATCTTATCAACCCAAAAACTCTTCTCTCTGTGTTACGAGTAAAATTCACCTATAAATGTAATATAATATTTAGAGACGATAAGTACATAAAATCCAAACACTGTTCCAACATTCACTAATTAAAATATTATGTACACACATAATATACATTTTATTATTATTACTAATTATTCAATTGACATTTTGAATTTTCTAATTATTCTGTACTGATATAATTATATTTTTCGAAATACTTTTAAAAACAATTTTAGAAATGATTTTCAAATTGGAATTTTAACTTGAATGAAAACATATTAATATATATATATAAATGTATTTGAATACCTAAACATATCTATGAAGTTTAGTCGATATTTATTATTTTTAATTCAGTGGGGGACATAATATGCATATGATTAAGCATTCAAGTGTACTAGGGTTTTTTAGTATTTTAAAAATAAAATCACAACATAATTAGTATTTCAAATACTTATTTTCTGAACGTATTTCACATACATTTGAAATATGTATATAAAAAAAATTACCTATTTTAATTTGGAAAAAATCTCAAGTAAGTATAGTTTTGTAAATAATATGACGTACGTAATAACATGTCTGATGTTAAATTGTCAGCACTGAATATTTTGTTCGTTAAATTCATCACGTCTGCTGTTTAAAACACTCAATATTGTGTTATTATATGGGTGCAGTATGTTGGTCCTTGGCCAGTTTTTTAAACGGCGCGTGTCACAAAAGCTCTATTCACACGTCGCTGAACTCGCCGGTACGGACACAGTTCAAACAGCAGTCAACTTGTGACAATTTTAATAGATTTCAATTCGGTTTACATTATACCCATTATATTATGTTTTGGATTTTAAATAACATTACATATTATGTGTATAATCAGATTGTAAATGATTTCTAACAGCGATTGCCTAAAAGTAAGTCAGCTAAAACGATATGCACACAAAAACTCGTTAACATCTAAGTACAAAATTATGCAGCTATACACGCTAAAACTGTACTGCTATACATTATAATAAATTACAATATTTACCGGAAAATAAGAGGCGTTTAAACCAAACAACCCAAAAACCGCTTCGTCGTTCTCACACAATATACTTTACACTTTTACAGAATGGGCACTGTTTTCCAGTTTTATTTCCCGATTCATAAAGTATCTCATCCTCATATTTTTCTTCAATTTTGATTTTATTCAAATTCCGATTTTTGAAAATTGTATCCATGCTTAAAACTATAATACTTACAGTATATAATACAGTAGGTTTGAAACATATATGGAGGCGAAGGCTATGATAAAACACCATTAATTATAAATGGTATAACTAATCTTAATATTTGAAAATAAGGTCTTGAAGAGTATACTCGACAATATTATGGACAGTCAGAATTTGAATAAATTCAGTAAATATTATATATACATGGATAAATGGTGTGGTAGTGGGTGGTGTGCTTGGTGAATCATCCTGTATAATTGTAACATCGAATTAAAAAAAATGGTATTAAATATATATATATATATGTTGGATCCTGATGGTTCTAAATTTAAACTTGCGACCTCAGCTGTAATATGCTATGCAAACGTGGAGTCACGGTATGCCGTATTTAATCACTGTTCTTGTTCACCATATACATTATACACAAACACATACACATACATATATATATATATTATATCATTTCATTACTATGACAAGTCTTAAAATATAAATATTATTATATGTCATACCACTCATAACATACATTTTTATACAGCGTCGAGCGTGTCTAAAAAGTTTGAAAATCTTAAACATTGTGCGTTTACTAATATGGCGTACCCGCGTGACAAAGTGTATCGATTTAAACTTAAATGAAAAACTTTCTTTGTGCTTAAAGAACAAATCAAACGGTTATTATTTTCATAATAATATAATACCTACGTGTTATTATTATAATAACAGTACTTATAGGTACCTGTACCGACTACCCAACACGATGACAGTTATCGGTTATCGTTGTTTTTACGATCGTCGGGTTAGGGTTTATTTACTAACTTTCCAGACATGCATCTCGTTCAACGTTTTCGTCGCTCAAAATCTGATTCGATTATTATTACTATTAATGTTCTACTATACATATTATATCACACGAGTACGAATAATCCATTTCCTGTATTCTGTCGATTTTACAGTCTCATCTCATCATTTGTATAAACCACAAGATAAAATCCGGTGTGTATGGTAAGTGTAGATACGACTTGTAATGTATTTTTTTTTTTTTTTTAAACACGATATCGATTTTTATTCACACGGATTTCCGCGATAGAATTATCAATTTTATTAGTGCGCCTAAAAACCTATTCGTGCACGGTAAACATATTATACCCTTCGTTTTGTTGCGCGAAACCCTATGCCCCGACATTTATATCATAGCTAGAATCGATATTATGACACGAATTAATTATATTTATAATACAAGCAAAACGTTTTTAATAATTATTTGTTATTTTTTCCCGGTATCTCGATGATACAATTATTACAATATTATGTACACACATTACTTTTTCGACGTTTATCGACGTATTTCACTTTTATACGTATTCCCTCAAACCTATAAATATAGTTACCTATAACAAGTATAGCAACAAAGCTACACGCATAGAAGGACTTTTTGTATACAATATTGTTACGGCGTGTGTGGATGCGACACGATATTACGTTCGTTGTCATTACCACTGCGAGAATATTGAGAAGGCTATTAGTATGTTTATTATTATTATTGTCATCTATTTGCGCACGTTGACGATCGCGTTGGTGTATGATATGGAAATGAGGTAGCTCGTGATTTGCATCAAAATATATACGTATATGTACCACCTACCTACGCATATTAATAGTAATAATAATATTATGTTTATGTGATTTTCACCGAATTCGAACGAGATCAAAAAGATATACTACGAGTATATGTTTAATAAATTTGTACCGAAACCTAAAAAGTCATATTGCCACAATTTGAATCATTTCGGTTCATAATAACTCTCCCCTTCTACCCTTCCGCACGTACAACTGTATATAATAATAATTGTGGGAATATCTCGGAAAATTCGGTGCAACTACAAACCCCACATTTGTATTCGGGGTGCGTGTCCAACCGTGTACGCCGTTATATGCTCGTGCGTGGTTTATAAATTGGCACGTCAAAATATTGTCAAACATATACCTACGAAAGGTTATTAAAGTACTTTAATATTTATAGTTAATTTAGTATTTTTTATCTACACGCTACTCCATTATAATGTGTAACTGAAAAGTACCTATAGTTGTATAGGTGATTTGGTAGGCAAGTCAAAGTATTGATTGTCGTTTAGAAATTTTTGAAATATTTGTACAGCTTAAATATTTCGTCTATTCGTTTAACTAATTAAATAAACTAATAAACGGAAAAAGCGTTATCGAAATTTTTTTACGAGTATGAAGATCTAAGGGAAGTCTATATTTTTAGTTTTCGCAGCATTACGTCCTGCGTATTCCATTAAAAAAGAAAAAAGTTGAGACACACTAAATTTTCTGAAACATGACCAAGTACTAGGCCTCTACTTCCCTGCAGCTCTTCACCACTAGAAACTAGATTATATACTTATAATGCGTTTACCATCGATTACCGTTTTCTGCGGTGGTCACTTATCGCTACTTTAAAATACCGGACTATAGCTAGTCTACCACGTCTAGCAAACGCTGACTGACTACTATAATACAGTGACGGTCCTCTGCACCGAGTGCACTGTAATACTTGCAGTGTATATATAAATATATAATTCCAGACGATATTATCATTATTATTGTACACGTGACAAAAACAACATTTCAAGTATCGCGTTGTAATGCAACCGATGATAATTTAAATGGTGTGTACACACTGATTGTGCACGCGATGGCTTCCACGTTTTATCATATTGTATGGATATCGAAACGCGTTATCTGCAGGTACGGTGTACCTATTATATGGCTATACATATATTATGCTTAAATCGGCACGTACAGTTCTATACCTATAATACTCGTATTCGAGTTAAACAAAAATATATACCCAACAACGTGAATGTCGATGTTGCTTTACAAAAAATGAATAGTAATTAATAAGGGTTTAAAAAAAAAAAATAGTAGAAGCGCTCCGTTTCGCTGATTTCATCTCTCACCCGAAAAAATACCAGTTCGAGCTCCGACTTTGACTGCTAACTTTATGTATTGAATTCGGCACGGCGCAATGATATTAAGGAGGACGATAAACTATAACGGTGTGCTGCACGGCGAAGCAAAATCAACGATAGCCTATATTTCTGAGAATATTTAATTACACACCTATATTGTTAATAGCAATACGGTAAATTGCGCCAACTTTTGCCGAAAACAAATCACATGATATAAATTCTATGATAATATTAATGTTATTTTACGTAATATTACTAGGAAAATGTTATTAACTTTTAAGTCGATACCGCCGTATCGTAGAACGGCATAAATAGGTCCATAGTATAAAAAGTTTAAAATTAATCTAAAATCTCCGTAGAAAATTATTAAATTGTTTATATTAAATAATATACGGAATGGCAAAAAGTTCTAAGTTTCTGCGAAGAATATTATTATTGTTTGAATTACATCAAAATAAATAAAATTGTTATTTTTCATTTGAATATTCAGTTTTGATATTTTTAGGTTGTTGTAAAACAACTCGTGAGAAACATTGTATTACATTTCCAAGCCTTAGATATTATGTTCGCATAAATTTGATAGCAAAAATAGTTTTTTATTACAGCAAACAAAATCGATTTCAACAGACTGGTAATGTTTAAGTATTGCATCATTTTCCGTAATTTATCATAAGTTTTTTTCGACTATTCTGAACATTTCAGAGGAGTTTTTACTTATGAGTGTAGACTTTACCCAAAGGTTTATTTCAATTTTCCATCAAAAACCACCTTCAAAGTTGAAGATATTAAAGCAAAAGTAATATTATGTATACATATCTTTATAAAACCAATTCAATCATCAACGTTTTGTTCAGATTCTAATATGTATTTTCAAATCACCAACCGCCAATCGAATGTAAATGCTTAATTATATATCGTATAGCGGCGCCGCCGGACTGTGTATCTACAGCAACAGGTATGAGTAATAATAATTTGGACCCCGAGGACTAATCATACCCGATTCCGCATCAAACACCAATAAATTATACGAGGACGACGCGTATACAAACTAAATAAAATTTATACAGCTACCTGCCTACTGTTTTAAAATTATAATTATACGTGATTGAATTGGATGTATAATTTTATTTTTAAGATACAATATAAGATTAAGTTCGTATACACTGTAATTTTATCGAGTATTTGATGATACCAACTACACCTTCTCCCGTCCACAATCGATCGGTTGGAAATAATGTACAGATATTATACTATGAATCGATAGCAATATCCTCAGCAGTTTTGTTTTTAGTGCTAGGAATAATGCAGAAGATAATAATACTAACTATTAAAGAAATTCGTCTATATTTGTCTGTAATTATTTTCACCGTGCTGGTTCATACGTAACGTCCACCGCGATTTCAGTAGTGTTTCAACAATACTATAAATTCGAAGAAAACTATTTCATCATATTTTATTACGTACCTACTATGTATATTTACAACAGTATTGTCGTATAATGCAATTATTATTGATTTCCATAACATAATAATTATATACATCTACCGTTTATGAAATTATTTAATTTGACTAGTAATTATTTTCGAACGCACAAACGGAATAGTATAACACGCGTACACAATTAACTTTGGAAAAAAACACGGAAAAAATCGTTCAACTCGTCACAATATGTCCTCGCTGCAGGCTGCAGAACAAGAGAATTACTGTGCGCGTCGTGATTATGTGGCAGCAGTTGGATCAAAATATTGTGTTTCATATAGTAGACGAAGGTAAACACGACGGTTTCTAAATTCGACTTGCCTTCAAGACCTACGAATTTTTGTAATATGCGTTGTAAGTGATGATGGATTCGCTGAGCTGAGATTTTCGAGAGAGAAAAAAAATGGGATTTATTTTGATGAACGTAAAGTTGACAATGGTGATTGATGATTTTAACATTATGAACAGAAAAAAAACGAGTAACCTAACATTTGTTATTAATTTGTATAATATTGCCGCTAACTCGGCTATAATAGTTTTCTACGCAAGTACCTATATGTATATTATAATATACTGCAGGGTTTCGTCGATGAGATACCGCCTATACACAAAATTACGCGCTATCGTGTAATAAGTTTATAACTTTCATCTGCAGGTCTTCATAAACATATTATAGCTAGTTGTTCAAAGCGTCTGGTTAGTGAAATAACTGCAAGACACTGTGTATTCGAATAGACTGTTATTGTATGCGCATTAGAAGTATATGTATATATTTATTTTGATTTCATCATAAGACAAATTATTACACGTTTTAAATTCACGAAATAAAATGTATGTGATAAACTGATAACAAATTGTATAAAATAATATTTATAAAAAAAAATAGTTCACTATTATGAGGATCTTTATTCACGAATATCTGTGCGGTAAAACAATTATTATTTGTTTTTTGTTTTTTGCAGTTTTACAATGTTATTCACACGATCGGGTATTGATTTGTGACTTAGTCTTTGAAAAAACTTGAATAATATGCAAAATTTGTACAAATTGTAATTATTATTTATTATAACATTGAAACTTCTATGAGGCGTCGATTAATATTGAAAAGTGACGAAGAAAATAGTTTTTTAAATCACTCAAGACTTATAGTACATTTCAAATAAACCAGGTGAAATATCAGACAGGTAAATATGTTAACTACATATCATGTACGTATATCCGTTGTGTTTATACTTTATAATTTAAACTAATCTGCTTATTTGTTTAAAATTTAGGTTCAGCACTACAGTGGAATATTCAGCATTGATTTTCACGGAAGACTGATATTTTATAAATAAAATTTTAGAAGCACCGGGTAACACGAGAAGAAAAACTACTTGCATCCCATATACCTTTTCGTGAATTAGTTGAGTCTGACCTTTACGTTAATTTGCGTTAATTTTAAAAGGGCTTAGAACAGTTGCATCAGGAATATTTAAAACCATTCTTTTTAGCATAATTATACGACTTTGTTCGGTGTTAAAAACAATTAAAATAAAATAATTACATACATTCAATAATACATCATTTAGAACAAATAATAAGATATCACAAATATTTATATATAATATATACATTTATTTTTTTAAATCGATATTACTTATTACATTAGACATTGTAGTACCGTAATATTATGAAAAAATTAGTTTGATTTTGTTTAGTTTAATGTCACAAACACACAAAGAAATCGTGTAATTATTGACCTTTATTAAAATGATTCGATTGTTTCGTTTATTTGATTATAAATTTATGTATATCTATTCCTTAACAATGCCATTGAATCAATAAATTAATAACTGGTAACTTGTATTCAAAATCCGAAGACACAAATGACGTAGGTATTAGAAAATTTAATGAATATAATTTGGAAATTTTACAACTGAAGTACCTATTTCTTTCTTTTGAGGACACTTCCTCCGAATACAATAAAATTCCATTCATAGTAAAAGTATATCTACGGGTATAGAATAAAACATCTAAATCCTAATAATTTTTGGCGACCCTATTAAATGGCAGTTTTTCGTTAGGTCTATTTTTGTGGGAAATACCTATAGTTTCTTATGAATAAATTATTGCATACTAATATAAATAACCCCACTTCCCCTTTTTTTTAGTAGACAATAATAATATTATTATTATGTGCAATCATAAACAAATTCGCAAAACTGGACGCTAACCCGTGTTAAAATTTTTGTATAGGTTACAATTACGTTTAGTCCAAATTAATTGTTTATATAAATATATATATAATAGTAAAGAAAGCTTTAATTATATTTATTTAAATGAACAAATTACACACAATATATTATGTTCTAACCGGGAACCGATTCTGACGTTTCGGGACCAAACCTATAGGAACTATACAGGAAATAAAAAACACGAAAACCGTATATATATAATATTATATTGTATTTTCACCACACCACCTGACGTCGTGGTTGTGGTCGTCGCCACCACCACAGCGTTTGCATTTTGCACGGATATTAATAATATAAATAGAAATATCATTGAATATAGTTACGTATATCGTATATATAATATAATATTATACTGAATGGTAATATTATTAATAATAGTAATAATAATCGCGTGAGCATGACAAGTTTAAGCCACCGTCGCAGCGATGACAGTCACGCACAGCTGCAAACCAATCAAACGCGTCAATATTTTATAATAATATAATATTATATTATTATGACGGCGACGACGCGGCGCGACGGTTTTGTCCGTCAACGTAAACCTATTATACCCACAACGATCGACACTTACAAATACGACACCGTACGATATACTATTTTAATGGCAATACTATATAGGGCTACATGACGTCGTTATTACGTTAATTCGGGAGAGTATTCGGACGATATTATCACAGAATAGATATGATATCACATCATAACATAAATTATAACTGCAGATGAACCGGTGGTCTCTATCAGAAAGTATTAAATAAGACATAGTCGTATACTCTCGCTGAGCTGTGCATGCGGCCTTTTCGAGATGAGGTAAACAGCTTAATAGTAACTAAAATGATTCAACTATTTTAAACTACTTATACTACTAAACTACTATCTGAAGTTATATAATTTATTAATCTTGCGTGGATCCCTGAACACTATATCATCGTATAGCATCAATAAGCAATTATAATTTTGTGTAGGTTCATCCAAGTTAATATAACATATTGTAGTTTAAACGTACACTTGCATTTTAGACACATCAATGGCTTTACATAGTTAGAAATTTCGTGTTTATGAACTGAAAGGTAACAATAGAAAAAAAATGAACAATTAAATTTATTAATAGAGCGTGTTCAAAAAAAAAAAAAAATGTGATACTTTCAAAATATTCCAGAAACGTTGTTCTCGTTAATAAACACAAATTTTGTGTGAATTCAATGTACAACTGTGTGTAAATAGAGGTATGAATTATCGTGATTAATTAAAATATCATAACGTCATATATTGTTTTTACTGATGTTGGCTTTGTCTCTCCACTGTTATCTTAGAAAATATACACATTTTTCATTGGTTCTTTCAGGCTACACCGCTACGGTATGTTTTAACTGCAGTTTTTGTCTGCATTTTTTTACCTTAATTGTCCGCCTAGACAAATGCGATAAATTGACGTTTTAATAAGATTATAAATTTGAATTAATTTTCCAAAAAAAAATAATAAAATGTATAATAAACCTATGATTTCAAAAATGAAACACGAATGTAGTTCAAAATGACAATTCAATTGATTGGAACAATCAAATAACTGTTTAAACAGCCAATGGAACGATTAATGTATATATATACATTTTTCCGATTATATATTATTATAGTAGCGCTTGATGGACTGCCATTCCAAACATTATAAGTACGTACTTGAATAATAAATGAAAAAAACCACCGACGTCTCTGCGTTCACTTCAGATGAGTGGCTCTACGAGTGACCTCAAATTAGTTGCACCGACCCCATTCATAAACGAAATTAACGGTCCCGGGTTCCTTACGAACTATGAATTTAATTTTGATTGTATAAAATGACTACTAAGAATACCGCTCAGTTCAGAAATCGCGCTTGTCGCCCCCGCCCAACTGTATAGACAGTTTAAAAGTTAGTACCACACACTTGATGCACCTGGTGAGCTGAAACTTGTAATGAAAAATGTTTATAATAACTGTAATGTCTGTAACCATAATGAAAAAAATTTAATCATCACAGAGTTCTCTATAGTTATATATATTGAACCCATTTGTTTGAGGAGTAGGTATAAATCAAATTAAATAATTTCGTTTATGTGCAAGCGACTATGGCGTGTAATATAATATAAATAATATTATGAAATATATTTAGTGATGTTGATAAAAGATTTTCATTACACAATTTTCAAAAGAAATTTCATTACAATAATATTGTTTATTATGTTTAAATGTGAGGTATGTTAATTAATGATTAGGTAATTGAAGAATTAAGTTTATTTAAGAAATTAAAATATTTATATATTGAATGGTTATTTAAGATAATATAATTTATTATATATTAGTTCTATTGTTTTTGCTTTGTTCCGAACTATAGATAAATTAATATAATATTTTTGTTTTAATATTCGTAATTTATAAATATTATAAGTGTTGTGGATAGACTTAACTTTCTTGGGGGTGGGGGTCGTAGAAGAAGTACGAGTTTATAATACCCACTAGTAATTACTGGTCCGCCTCAACGTAGATTAAAACGTCCCTACGATCTTTTTGCCTAACAACTACACACAAATAGCAGTATGTTATCTGTTAAAAGTTCAAAACTCGCATATATTGTTATATGTGCTTTCATTATTGTTGTATATGTCTATATTATTTGTTTATGTCTCATATTGTTATTATTATTTAATCAGTTTACTGTTACTTAAATTATTATTATAGTTACTTCAATTGGCGTAACAATCACTAATGTATATATTGTAATTGTAGATAGCTAATATTCTATGTCACTAGTTAAATTACTTATCTTAATTATTATTCATGTTGAAATAACCAAAAATGTACGATTGTAAATATCATTAGATGCAGATATCCAAGACTAGGAACATCTTATTTTTAATAAATTAAAAAAAAAAAAAAGTAATTAAGTACTAGTAATATGAAGGTTAAAAACAACTAAACGAGAAAAATGAGCACAAAACCCTTGACTCGAAGATCAAATCGGAAATTTAAATTACGATAACTAGAGGTGGTTAAAAAAAAAAATAATAATCCGAATCGTATTTAATTCAAATAAATAGACGTTCAGAGTTCCATCATTCGAATTACGTAGAGTGAAAAAAATATAATGTTAACTTTCGTTGGCGATAGTCAATGTTGTATACGTTCAGTTGGTCTACGTGCCGAGTACTATGTGATTTTGAAATAATGAGTTGACAATAGTGCAATAATTGTATGCGTATAATATGGATAATCATAAAATTATTATACATTTCGAATGAGATTTTTATTTTCCATCCACAGATTTTATTCTCAAACACATTGTCAAAAATATTAACGATTTTTAATGTTGTCATAAAATTGTTGTAGGTATAATATGTAATTTATTGTACTATGCATACACATTTAATTAGATTAAAAACGATAAATGTCACGATTGCGCCATTGTAGGTAGTAGGTACCAAATTACTAATTGTAATTGTACTGTTTAAACTTTAAATTGTTCACATTTAGTTTGTATTCGATCGATCAGTATGAAAGAATTTTGTTTTCTATGAAATAACACATTTTTAAAAGTACTAAAAAATATATATATTTTATTTATGAAAAAAGTTATCAAATTGTTCTAAAATTATTTTCAGCTAAATTTTTATGTACATTAATCGAGAAAAATACGATTTTTTTAAAATTGTAAAACCTACATCAATATTATGTTGCTGGGAGGTTTTTTTTTTGCTGGCTCAAGTGGAATTTGAACCAAAGTAATAATATGCGCCACTATAATGTAATATTATATGTATCAGAAAAAACCTCACTGCTCCCACTCACACATAATCTACACACGCGTGACAGTGACGCACACACACACACCACGGTAGTTGTAGACAGACAGGTCGTATATTTTTACGTTCGGACAATAATAATTATCACATTATTATCATGTGGAATTTAAAGTTCGATAAAAGCCGCGTGTCTGAAATAATATTAAATTATAATAATACGTGCAATGTGTAGGTAGTATATGCCGCACGATAACACGATTCTGTAAATTTCTAATATTATATATTATTATTTTATTTTTACAGCGACGGCGTTTTTTGTTGTTTTTTTTATGTACAAACAATATAATATACGGTTATAGCATATCATTATACGTACGTATTACATTATTATACACAGGTAAACAGTCATTATATTAGTTACGCCGAGGCCGAGGATAGATGTGTACCTACGAGTATAATATACGTTTTAGTCTTAGCTTTTGTTTTACGGGCTGTAGGGTGTGGACGCCTTCAAGACGATATATCCCAAAGTAGAAAAAAAAACTGAACAAAACAGAAATGAATAAATTATAAAACCATTCGTGAACGACATGACACATACTTTTATTATAGACAATTAACAATAATATTGCAACGATCGCTACTAAATAGTTAATTAAAATCATTATGGTAGTTTGTAATATATATAAATGATATGTACCGTGCGTGTATTTTGTATAAGTTAAATTTGTGAATAATAAGAAAAATAATTTCCTTAGTCGAAACACTCGAAATAATTTGTTTTGGTGAAATTGTGTCACTGTTTGTACGGACCATCGATAAACGCAGGAAAAATGTCGGAGTGCATCAGTCTGGAAGCATAACTTTATAGGCAGATTTATCGATTAGTAATAAAACCTTTCGAAAAAATAAGGAACTATACAGAGTGAATAGGGATGATAAGCTTTGTTACCGGCAGATATCGATAGGGACGCATATAATTATAACAAAATAACGTGATCGTGAAATCGGAAATATATTATATTTTATAAAGATAAATGAGACTATGAGAGTACCGACATAAGATAACGCTGTACTTTGGTTTTATAACGAGTCGACGGGTATTTTCAATTTAAATAGAGCGACCGTTTATAAATGTTATAAAATAAGATTTCGTGTGATCCTGTCCGGTACTCCGTAGGTGTACAAGTGATGCTAAAAAAAAAAAAAAATACAACGAGAAAATGTCCTGAATAAAGCTTTATCTCAGCTATTTGTCTTCAACTTGCGTAAGTAATTCGTATGTTCCAAAAATTCTTAAGCTCTCAATATTATATGAAACTTTTATAGTTTAGCACTACAATGTGTATATTACAAGTGAATATAGTCTATAAAACGTTATGATCTCGCAGTAAATATATAGGTACTAAAAAATTATTGTTATCGTATCGATATCCGTGTTAAAAAAAAAGAAATTTAATTTTCTGATAAAATAGATTATTCCGTGAAATTATTTTTCTCCAAAATATGTACGATTCTTTATAGGTATCTACAACTAAATCACCTACTTCTTTTATTGATTTTTTCATCATATAATTTTATCTCTATTACATTGAATATCGGACCAACGAAAATAATTTGTTGCGCCAATATAGTACTTGTAGTAAGTATATTAGGTATAAGAACGGTACATTCACATTAAGAGGTAGGTATCGCAAAATATTTCAGTTGCAGTATGATCTTGAATTAAAATGAGATTTTTGGCAAGAAAGAGAGTAACGAAATTATCCACTTAGAGAAATTTAAAATATTGTCAGTCCTTTGGTCTCGGGCAAGTGCAATACGTTATAGGATACTTAGTATTTTTATATAGCTAAAGTAAGTTTAAATTTTACAAATTATCTAAATACCTGTTTTTAACACATCCGTGTTTTTGTAATTTACTCTAATTTTATTTTTTTGTACTTGCGAGATAAGATAAAATATATTATTTAAGGTATTTAATGGAAATCATAAATTTAAAAATTCATCATGACAATAATTTATGTATTTAAATATTGTTATTTGATAAGCACATACTATATAGTGTTTACTCAAGTATTTGACGTGCATGTAAATGGTAATTTTACAATATCACGGATTATTCGAGTATGGAATGAATTTGGTTAAAGTTTTATGTAATTCCTAAATTTAATTTGATCATATAGTTATAAAAAACTTTCTAAAAAAAAAATAATTTTAAAAACGTAATCTATCTGTATCTGTAGAAAACAATGTACGTTTGTTATTTTAAATAATTGACAAGTTGTATTGCCAAAAGGGTTTAATATTTTAAATTTCTTTTTAAAACGTGTATTTCTCTTTTGCCTCCTCAAAATCATATTTCGATCAAAAGTCAACCAGCCAAGAACTGAAATAAATTTTAGTGAACACGCAGTGTATAATAATATACGCACCCCGTTTTCGAAATAAATTCAATTCCGATTAGCAATACACATGTAATCCATGACCCGTGTTGTAACCGTTTACGAGTCGTTCGTGTAGGTACCTAAACAGGGTGTCCCGCGAGGATTTACCCATTACGATATCTCCTGAAATAATGGAGATATCATAATTCTTGGTTTTTGAATAAGATTCACAGGGACAAGAACTACAAATATTTCATGTTTTAATTTATTTTTATGTTTTGGTAAAAAAGTTAAAAAATGTATGTTTGTAATGTTTAAAAAAAAATTGAAGATAGCCAATTTGTAGAGTTTTTTTTCTGAAAATATTGACGTTTTAATATTTTAATTTCATCAATTTCTTAATTTTTAATATTTTTTCTAGTTTTGAAAAAACTGCGGACAAAACACCTTTTTTACTAAATTCAAAGTAAACAAAATACATTTGTTTTATCTACTTATTATAATATAACCGTATTTAATACTAGGTATAACAAAAATGTACATATTGATATTTTGTACAATAGTAATTAATTTTATTTAAAAATTTAACAATGTTGAAGAAATAAAATATGACGTTTATTGCGAGCCACACTGAAACCTGTTCGCCAGCCGTACGAGCACGCGGGCCACATGTTTGATACCATGATACCACTATGGCACTATCGTATTAAATAATTCGCAGTTTTTTCGAAACTAGAAAAAAAATACTAAAAATCAGGAAATTGATGAAATTAAAATGTTAAAACGTCAATATTTTTCTCTATTATTTCAGGAGATATCGCAATGGGTAAATCCTCGCGGGACACCCTGTATAAGCTATGAGATGATTGGTCAAGCGGCCATTGACAGCTGCCGGATAACAAAATAATCTCGTATGTGATCAAAGTTCACATTTTCCATCGGAAACGGAATAGTATTGGGGCGTATATATTACCGGGAATATCTCTCTCTATATGTAATATTGTCTTCAGTTTAAAGTAAATATAAAGAAGAAACCCGAAAAAAATTATACGATTTTCAACCGTCAGATGTTTTTTTTTTGTCACACAAACCACTATTATGTTATGGTGATAAAAGTTCCCACTACGAGATTTTGCTATGTGTACATTATTATGAAGAGATCCTTTGACCCGGTTTTGAGATATCCGCATGTCGAACGTTTACTCCAAAGGTATCCTTATAACAAACTATCGTAAATCGCCTAGTCTTGATATTTTTATGTACAAAAATAATATAATAGTACTACTAAGTACTAATAATAATAATAACTAAAAAGATAAATTCGGGTTTAAGAGTTTTAGATATTTTGATCATAGATACTGCACTTGGAATGAACTTTTTACTGACGTATTCCGTTAGGTTAGGTTAGATACGTATAGGTAACGTATATTATTTGCACCTAAATATTTTGGATCCGACGAGAGCGCACGAAAAAAAACCAAACAACGTCAGCGGTGACATATTATTATACTAATCCGACTGACCTGACGGCTTGGAAAAAAACTTAAAAAAGTTCCACACGCGTTTCGCCGATGAGTCGATTTTTTTTTTAAAATAATACCATTGAAAAACCAACGCGTGCAAACTGCTATTATTTATTCCATGTAATGTGAGTATGTGACGAAAGTATATACGATATTACGCGTATTTACATTTGTTGTTAACGTTATTTTTATAAAGGAACCCGTTAAATTTATTTTTCCTTTAATATTAAAGAAACTCGTTTTATTTCTTGCCCCTTAACTGAATCCTTTTTCCACCCTTCCAAAAAAAAAAAAATAATAATAATAAAGTATAGATTATTGAACTGTATAAATACTATTCTAATCAATACAATATTCAAATTATAAAAGAGTATTAAAAGCAAATTTTTTAAATACATTTTTGAATAAGTAAATCTGTGATTTATTTGATACCTATCGTCTGTATCTTCCCGCCAATATTGGTCAAACGTTTTTATATTTTAAAATAATATTGTAACAATTAGTAATTATTTGATAATATTATGACCGCTAAAACAACAATACTATAATATAAAATCAATATTTAAATTTTAGTAAATACCGATAATCATATTGAAATTGGCGGAGGAATTAGCTCGTGATTTTGATTAACAAACACTTGGAAGACGACGACGAGATTCTTCGCTTTCAATTATTGCAAAGTTTTGAAAACGTATTTTCAACGGAGAAAGAAGAATTACAACATTTATGTGAAAATAAGGAAATAATTCACGTTTCTATTCTTTTCAAAAACAATGGAACCCGCCGTCCCTTCCCGCGCTCCTTAAAAGGCGAATGGTTCCTTAACAACGCTGTTCACGTAAAGGCGACGGTACATATATACATATTATACCTAAATATATGCCATTACTTGTGTTCGCCACATTAGCCGGTAAACTCGCGGAATTTCGTTTGTGAAAAGACACCGTAATATTTTTGTACAACGATCGTTAGGTATTATTATTTCTTTGTTTTCGTATATCCGCAAGAAGTCGTGCCAGTTCAAACGAAATTCTACGTACATCAACGCGAGCATGTGTGATAATTGGCAACGACTGTCAACTGCTATTAACTATATTTTTTTTCCTTTATGCAACTTTTGCACTCCTGTCGTCTAAATTACACTCAGGTCTCGGATACATGCGCACACACACTCACGCTCGGGCGCATGCACATGCTCACGTGCACGCACGCACGTACACACATCACGCGCACGCAGAGACTCGGGCCAAATTTGTTTACGTGTTTTTAAACGGTTTACAAAAGTAGAAAAAAATAAAAAGGAAATCGCGTACAACAAAATATATATTATTATTATTTATCTACGTAATAATATTATTCCATTGTCCTAGTAAACGAATTTATCGTGTGTTTGAGTTAATAATTGTTATTGTCTTATATACCAGTAGTTATACTGAGATTATTCGGGGCTTGGAACCGCAATTATTAAAAATATTCGTATCTTAGACCCGGAACTTGACCTAACCTCTGTGATTAATTCTCTCGTGGTAACCCATTCGAAATCGCTATCTATTGTTTTTGGTTTTTATAAATTTAGATTTCAAATTATTATTTTTATGATGAGATCTCAAAAAAAAAAAAAAACAAAACTATTACAAAACATTTGTGTAAAGTTATTATTTTATTCAATATTTTAAAACAACTTATACGAGGTAATCAGTGTACAGTGTACCTAATGATTTATTTTTGTATAACTTTTTTTTTTACGTCCGTGGCAATTTCCGAAAACTATACACTATATTTGTGTACTGAATACGATTGTTCGAATTGTTGGTAAAAATTAATTTCGTATCTTTATATAATATTATATTTACACACTAAAATTAGAACCGAAACCATTTTTTAATTTTGATTAATTTTGAATAACTTAACTAAGCCCCGTTCTTTACGCAAAAAAATTAAAATATTATACCTCGTAAGCAATTCATATTTCTATACTTGATTGTTTTAATGGCATACCTACATTTTAAAATTTTTCTTTTAGTTAGGTTTGCACACATTTTTTAGAGTTTCTGTAGTCATAAACATCCTAATCCTAGTTATAGCTCATACATACTAGGTGTTCGATTGAATTATGTTGGAAATTGAACAGAACATACTTTTATGAGAAGTTAAAAATCGAATTGCGTCATCGGTTACGAGTGGCATTCGAAAATGAGAAAATAATAATACAACGTTAATGGAATTACGAAGAGGCGTCATCGCGAATCCGTTTTCGGGTGAAATATATTATTATTATTTGCATCCCGTCACAAACGCACCGTATCGCATCTTTACAATATTATATTATAATACGACTCTAAAGGGTTTCTTCGTGATATTAAAATATGATTTCAAATTATTCTCAAGCGAACAATATTGAAATAGACGAAAATGACAAAATATAAGTAATGCTGAAAGTTACTTTACTCCGATGTTTGATATTTGTTACTATATGTCTGTATCTATCATCATAAATGACGAGTCTTATTTGCACTAGTTTTTGTTGTCTTAGGATGGGTCTACTAGGGGCTCTGAGTCTCTAACACTCTAAATATCTAAATGCTCATCGTGCACACCCTATAACAAAACAAACTAGAGCTAATACAACGTAAGTCCTAGTTCACTGTATATCCTCAAACACTTCCGTCTATGCCTTATATAATATGCTGGAACCGTCTTGATTGTACTATGGTTCTCAGTATTTTCCTCATTTCCGCGTATTCTATATCCTGCGGTTCCACAATGAGTTATAACTAGTAATCAAAGTGTCATTATTGTTATTGCGCCAGTAATTCTAGTACTGCTAGTACCACTACGAATCACATAATAGTACACACCTATATGTCGTACGGCATTGTCTCAAATAATACGTGTTTATATAGTTTCAGATCGTTTAAGAAAATATTTTAAACAAAATACACATATAATATAGAATTATAGATAGAAAAATATTATTAGGTATATTTTGAAAAATGTAAGTTAAATTAAATTCTAATATTTTATTTTTTCCATAGTGCATTATTTGTGTTTTTGTTTTATTCATGTATAATTCATCTGTCGGCTCTTAATTTTTTAATCATGATCAATATTTCTGTTCACACATACAATAATTATAGTCTGAAGCGCAGAAGATTTTAGTATGATTAAATTAAACTAAAATTAGTAAAATACTAACATTTTATTACAATTTTTAAAATATACAATAAAACCACCTATGATTTTCAACATTGCTTAAATATAAAATAAATGTATATTATGTGTATTACAAGTTTGCAAAAAAAAAAAAAAATGGCGAAAACCGCTGTGGGTAGGTACGAATCGAAAAGTTAGAAGCTGCGGAATAAGATATTATAAATTCTGTGTGCGGTATATAAATATAATACACGTAGGTTTATTAAAAATAAACGGACTTTTTAAACAAGAAGGTCTCGCTACGTAATTTTTTTTCTAAACTCCTTTGAATACGTAAATACTTGCATAATGACTCTTGTATCTCGATTATTATAATACGCACGTTATAATCGTATATGTTGAACTTTTGTATTATAATATACGCAGTGTGTGCAATGCCGTAGCAACATGTGTAGTCGCCGAATACGATTAACGTAAAACCGGAAAATAATTATTACAGATGTAATAATTTATTTTTTGAGTACGACGTGAACTCTTTAATAATAATATAATAATACGAAAATAATATGAAAATACATTCGTATCATTAAGACACGAAACGATATTATTATAATGTATAATACGACGCGAGCGATGCTTATGATACGATATAATATACATATACATAGCATGTATATTATAATATATACCTATTATTATTATTATCTCGCGAGGGATGTTATTCAAAGTGAATTCTCCAATTTCAGCGAAAAAAAAAGATGAAAAACACAAGGTGGGGTAAAAACGCGTGCGGACTGTATCGCACACTTATCATATTTAGGCTCTTGAGACCTATTATGAAGTTTCTTACCTGCTGAACTAACGATGCACCGGAATAAATTTATATTTCCATAAAAGTAAAAGACGAAACCAATATTTTCCGAAATAAAAAAAAAATACAACGCCATAATGATATACCCACACATAACCGCGCAATAATATTATAATAATAACAACGACGACGATGATGATGATAATAATGTATTCATGCGCTAACCATAAAGAGTATGTCTGTGAACATTTTATTTTCTATATATTTTTTTTTCTATCTCTCCGACCGCCTTAAATACTAAACTGTGTTGTGTGCATTTTCAATGACTACAGATCTGTTTATTAATTGGGGTTTATTTCGTTTGCATAGTTTGTATTAAACATTTTTAAGATTCTTTAAAATTCAATATTCTGCTTATAAGTGTAATACAAGTATCAAAACTTTTTGGAGCATTTTATGGTCCACCTATAAGCTCTTATACCTACTCACATTATTTAGGCCCTAAGTCTAAGTATATATTTTAAGATATGAAAATATACCTAAAATGAATTAAATAAGATATCAAAAGATTACAGATGAATGCGACGCAATGATAATAATATCGAAATCATCCAAAGGGAGTGTGAATTAATTTTGTATTTAAATAATAATATAATGCATATTATAATACGTAATAGTAATTTTAAATAGTAATTTCGATCCAAGTACGTTTAATTACAGTAATTGAAAGCATGTAAACTTTGTTCAATGTCAAATATATAAATAAATAATTTCTTCTTTATTCTTATAATTATTTCCAATGAAAATAAACGTCAAGTGCGTAATGTCATGGTATAATTGACAAATAAGAAAGAAAAATAATACAATACAGATAAAAAAATGAAGTATTATTATTGTCGATAAGAAAAATAAAAATTTGTTATATAATATTAGTAAATAACAATAACTCGTACAAACGTTTAATTATTTCTATGTAATTGGTCACGTGGAAACGGTTAAAAGTGAAATGTACGCTATAATTTATGCAATATATTAATATACAATGTGTATATAGTATTAACCTCCTTATTGTTTAAGGCGATGTTTTAAAAATAATACTCATTCTCTGCCAAGAGTATATTATTTTTATACTGTATTATCCATCAAATGGGTGGATTTAGAATAGAAGATTTACGTAAAAAAATGTCTCAGAGTAATGTTTACTTTGTAGTATATATCGTTGTATTAAGGTGACCGCACAACGTCATGTTATTTGGAAATTTAATAATAATACAGAAAAAACTCGATGGATGCTTTGCTTTGACGAAAAGGAAAAATTCGTTTAAAAATATATGTCAAGATTTCGCTTTGTACATCAAAATAGAAGCATTGGCATTATTTCCGTCGGTATATTATTATTATTTTTTATATGCCCTTATTGAAAAAAAAACTTATATATATTATATTTATGTATATGTGTATGGAAGCCTACAGTACACGATTGTTCGGTCGGTGTAGACCAAAAACCAATTTATCCGAAATACTGTAAAGGTCAACGTGGACATAGTGCTCTCAAAAGTCCCACGAGAAACGTCGACCTGAGTCAATTGCATATATCTATCTCTCTAAAAATAAAATGAAATGAAAAGGAGAAAAAACCGCTCACAGCAGACACAGACGCATACACACATTTTCACGTTTTATTTATTTTAAGATGAATGGCATAAGCAATTTCACTGAGATTAGAAAGATGGCTGTTACCTAGCTAACGCCGGTAAAGGAACTTCCTATAGGTATATATTAAATTATATGCAATATAAATAAATAAAAAAAAAAACCGGCCTTCTTATAACCTTTTTCTCTTGGCATTTTCAATTTCGCGACAATGTTTTCGAGCGATGTTTTTCCTTTAAATTTCTCATAATAAAATATATTAACTTTTACACGAAAAAAGGGATGGGTTTGCCGGTGTGTTCTGCCCTGAAATAACTTCGCTTCAGGGAAATATACACCGTATATAAAGCGTGTAGTACACAGTGCTGCAACTAGAATTTTGGAGTCCTAGGACAAAAGATTATTTAGGGGTCACTATGTAGCACTCTGCACCAGGGTTTAAATTATTCAACAAATTTATTGGTGTCAGTTAGATAAAATTCAAAATTTTTTAATATCTATCATATTAATTATAAATTATAATTATTATTATTAATTTTTTTATTATAAATAAAAACACATGCAAGAATAAGTTCATTATAATATTTTAGAATAAAGTAATAAATTTTATAAAAAAATATGATGTTAATATTTTAAACGAATTTCATCTTTCTAGCTTTAAAATCAGAAAAAATTTTAATTAATTTGTCTGTTTTTAATTCTGAAGTCCGTTATTGTTCTATATTGAGCTTAGCAATGTTTGTAAGTCGATTTGGGCCACATGAATTTCTTAAATAATTTTTAATGATCTTTAATTTTGAGAATGATCTTTCAGCATTTGCTATACTGTAACTGGCAGTGTTAAAAATATTGTACAAGCTACTAAAATTTCCGAGTAATTTGTTGCTATATCATTAGTAAGTATAAAAGTGGCCATTTCACTTAAAGTTTTTAAATTTTTATTTTTTATTAATTCTTTTAATGATAAAATCTGAACTAATGTCATCTTCATATGTTTGAATAAAATCATATGACTCCTTTACAATATTTTCTTCTCGTAAACTTAAGAGATTGTTTTGATTAAGAAAATCAAATGTAGTGCATACATTCGCTAGTTAGGGCGTTGTGGTGACGTAAATAGCGGAATTCCTCGTTAAAATTCCAACAAACGATAATAATAAATCAATGACGGACTAAAATTTTTAGTCTACGACATCAATATTTTGATAATTACTGTTATTGTACAATGTATAAAATTTTTCAAATTAATTTAATCTTATACAGATTTGTCACAAATTCTCATAATACAGTAGGTATTTTAATATAAAAATTAAAAATTGCGAATATTATAAATAAGGGCCATAAAAAAGCAATAGAGGCCGTTCCCGGGGCATTGCCCCGACTGCTCGTGTGGATGTTGCGGCACTGGTAGTACACGTTCTTTATGTTATAATATGTATATTGTATAATAATATTTTATACCGCGAACGGGGCCGAAGGCTGAAGAGTATAAATTAGTACGTATTATAAATTATAATAATACTATTATAATGTACGCGTTATGCACTTATCTATTTTTAACTGAAACCGTCAGATCACGATGCTGGGGCGGTGTGGCTCGCGTGTGAAGTGCTCTGCGCGGGACACGTTTAAAACACATTTTCTAGTATAGCTTTTGTATAACGTTTTATGTTTATCTATCTATTCAAATATTTAACTACTACGGCTGGCTGTATTGTGTACGAATAAAATTATAACAATAATTAATCAATGAGAAAATCATGCACGGTCTGCAGCAGCGAGGCTTAAAGCGATTAGCGGCTGGCTGCCTTATCTCGTCGCCGTGCGTGTGCGTATACCTGCGTCTATTAAGATTGTTTATAAATATTTTAAACGCCCCGGTTATTAAACGCTACCTGGTTGCTGGTTGTTTTCGGTGACCCGGTAGTACCAAAACGTCAGATTTATTCTTATGTTATTGCCTTGTAGATATAATATGTTTATTCGTCCACTTTATTCGTACCGGTGCTCGGTATAGTTATGTACGTTTACTGTCACCGAAAAAAATCACCATTACGAGCACACACACGCATTATATCTGTTTCCTGAAAATCATTAGAATATAATATTGTGAACACAGATCTCCTAAAATACAATATAATCATCATCAAATAGTAAATATTTTCCGCTAGTAGTGAAATGATAACAAATGGTTTATTTTTATCCAGTTAAAATTTAAAGGATTATTTTTGCTTATCCTTAAAAGTTTTTCAAAAAAATCGTTTAGAAACACTACAAAATATCTTGTATCTAATTGGCGAAAAGTTAATGTATGTTTTTATCGACTAAATAGGTTAATGACGGTTTGGTTAACAACGATTTGCTTTTTGATTCATAATAAATAATAATAATATGGTAAAACAAGTAACTTTTAGACTAACAGAAAAAGACTTGCACAGAAATATCCAAAATATTATCAAAAATCGTGAAAAATCACAATTTGTATTTATTAAATATTACGAATGTTTTGTAACTACTAACTTACCCATAACGAAACGTATTTCTATTGAACACTGCGTTAAACGCTTTACAGGACTACAGGATAAATGTGCTTGCACACAATATTATGTCGTAACTAACTGGTTAGACTAAAATATACAACACATTTATGTAGATTACATGTACTTATATCTACGGAACACCTATTAATCATCTAAATAAATTACGGTAACGTTTAAAATAAATCAATAGTCGTTGTTCAACCTATTCTTCAAAACGTTTATAAATACAGGATGAACATGAACGAAATTATGCACGAAAAATAGATTATACAAAATACTCAATAATACAAATAATACATTAATTATGCATTATAACATTATACGTCTAAGTTAAATAGTGTAATATTTATTTATAAATCATATTGTTATAATATTATAGCTACCACTACCACCACCATCACCTCATAGCGTATAATTATTTTAAAACTGCAGTGGAGTGTTAAACAAATCGAGCATCATGTCACTTTCGCCGCCTTGCAATATCGTCGAATAACGATTTCTGCGGCCGCAGGGCGAACGGTCACAGTTAATATGATTTTATATTTTTAGTACTGTTTTACACAGAAAACCACTACTGACACGCAATGCGAGAATTTTCGTGCCCGCAAAAACTGTTGCTGTAGCGTTCTAGTAAATCCGTATAGTGCCCGTCAGGGAAAAGAAAAATACATCATTACATACAGGTAAACACAATTACTATTATTGATAATATAATATTTTTTCATATATTTTTCTAGCGCAACAACGACAGCCAAACTACTGACTAACACGCCACTACGGCTATGCGCGGACGTCCATACCATTATTGCGGGTATATCGTTAACTAATAGTAAACGTACGGCTAAATGGCTAAAAGCGTTATATTCATTTTCTCTCGTGGCGCAGGTACATTACGAAATTTATGTATAAACATGTATATGAGTATATTATATTATATTATATTATATTATATATTATTAATATTTTTTTCATAATAAAATAAAATACGAAAACGGATAAAACGCATGGGGATAATATAATACGGTTCAACGCGTCACGCGGTCGCAGTGACGTGACGGTGCGGGTTTTCATTATAGTAAAATGGATATCTGACCGAAGTTATGTGACAGATTTAAAAAAATAAATATATTTTTATATATAAATTCGTTTCAAAAATTGTCCTGCGAATACAACAAGCATACGTATATAGTACCTACGTATAATGTGTTGTAACAAAAAAAAAAAAATATTTTTTTTTTACGAAACAAGAACCATTGGTTTTTTCACCGGGTGCGAACTTTGAAAGACACAAATTTTAATATTCAAAACTTTCCTGGGGGGACAAAACTAAGCAATTCTTTCGGCTGTAGTGGTATTATAGCTGCTATATCCATTCGCTAACCAGCAACAAGATATTGTGTTAAATTAAAGTAAAGCAAAATTAACTTATTTTCGAAAACTATTTTTGAATTTATTATTAAAAGAAAACCTTCGTAGCATACCAAGCAGTATATGCGTTTTATTTATTAAAAAAAAAAAAAAAACTCTTAAACTTTGATTACGCACAGAATAAGTAAAACGAAACATTATTATAAAGTAAAACTTGACGCGTGCTTTTGCACACCAAATATTATGTTTTGTGTTTTTATTTAAATATTTTTTTCCCTCACGGTAATAAGCCTTATATATAATACATGATTAAATCGTAAAAAATATTATAATATTTATCGGTCTTGTTCAGGATTTACCTTATTGGCATATATTACTATGAATATGAAATTTTAAAAGTTGAGTTAATTTTTTTATAATATTTTCGTCAGGAAACTTTAGTGTTGTGAGTTTTTTATGGGTTACAATATCGTATAAAGTACCTCGTAAATGCGTAGTTGGCGCAGGCAAGGTCAGATACGGTAAACATTGTAAACAATATTTTACGTGTGTGCACTACATACGTATAATATTATCATGGATAATATTATAACAAAACATCCCTTAACGGGAATATCCAAACACCGCGAATGGCGGGAATCGTTAACTAAGTAAATGTGAAGTTAAAAGCGTAATATGAATCTCTCATGGCATAGATACGTTACGGAATTCATGAATAAAAGTGTGTATACCTATTATTATTTTTTATAATAAAATAAAATAATATGAAAACGAGTAAAACGCACGGAAATAATAATACGTTTCGATGCGTCTAGTGACAGTGGCGTGACGGCGCTCGTTTCATTATTGGTTCTAAAAGGATACCTGACCAGAGATATGAGACAGAATAAAAAAAAATTTATAAGCTCGTTTAATTAATGTTACCTGGACATATTTTGTGAGAACAAACTTTAAAACTAACATTTTGAATAGTGGATAAAATGTTAACAAGTGTCCTGTATATTTAAAAGTTTATAAACATTATGGACCAGAGCTTGGAAATAAAATAAAATTTTTCGATTTTAATTTTAATTTTGGTTACAGGTATTAGTTTTATCTAATACAAATCTAATATGATATATTGATTTTATAATTTTTTTTTTTTTTATTGCACAATACTTATTTAATTTTTTTTCTGATTTTTAACTAAATTAAAAAAAATACTTTTTGGATTTAAAATATACCAATTTTACATTTGTATGATTTTAATTTTGATTTTTACCTACTTGGGGGATTGTCGAAACAGGCCTAAGAAAATTAAATATAAGTTTTTAATATTTTATTGTTATACCTATTGTAGATAAACAATATTTTTATAGACCTGTTTCATATTGTTAAATTTTAAATTGATTTATTGATTTATGTATACGAATATTATAAAACAATTATTATTTTGATATAAACTATTGATTTAGATTTTTTCAATTTGGATATAATATATTTTGAGTATTGTCAGAAAATATTTTTAGTTTTAATTTTTAGAACAGTTTTTAACGATTTTTTATCAACATTTAAATAGATTTTGATTTAGATTTTATGCACTGATGTGCACTGCAGGGTGACTGAGACACGCACACACAATAAGTAAATACTAGGGACGCACAACGCCATGACGACAGTAATTCAAATAATAATATTGCGTAGAGTGGGGAACCCGAAAAATTGATTAGATCGTTAAGATTTTTTGTTTGTTCTCTTCTCGTCGTCGAGCGCGACAATACAACGACGGTATTAATATATCATTAATAATATGCTATTTGTGATTGTTATGCCTTAAACGTACAACAATTATTTTGACGACAGAAAATAATAGAAGAACTGCTACGGAGGAGGACGTCGTCATTGGAGCACAGGAAAAAAAATTATATAATATTATAACAATCGTCGTCGTAATAAATATTATATTTTGTAAGTTTTGCCGACGTACTTAAAATGCGATCCGTTTTCATTCTGCCGTGGTTCCTTCGTTCGGTTATTATACGGCACGTGTAGGCTGACAACCAGCGGCCAAACAATTAATTCTGCATCTACTCGTATACTATATTTTATTATAATACACTCGAGTCATCGTGTAATAAGATGGCACGTTTTATTTATTTGCGGCAACCACACATAATATTATAATGAGTATAGGTATTACAATCGCCATCGTTGTTATCCCCTGCAGTACATGTACACGCATAATATTATTAAACGTGCGCAAGGACGGTCAATGCATAAGAGTTAATAAAATATCATAAGAGTCAAAGTCAATTCCGCACAGTCGAGGCCGTCACGAGTAGTTTTACTATTTTGATTAATTATTATTAGCTTTCGACTTGACGAGTTAATTTTGTTCTGTCGTATTATATTATGTGCGACTATACGCGACGTGCCGAGTTATTTCGCAACCGAACGATACTTTATTATAAGTACCGATACATATATTATAGTATTTTTTTTTATTATTATTTGTACAAGTATACACGCAACAAATTGTTTTCGTTCTATTTTTATTCGTTTGATTCTATTACGTGGAATAGTATATTATTATAAATTTATAACATTATATACAGGGCTATTCAAAATAAATAATCCTATGCTTTGCACCTAGCTTCCTAGGTCACCCGATCTTATGCCATTTCTTCATATTCTTTTAGACCACTGGGAAAAATAATTTTTGTATATATACCATCATTCACATAAACCAAAGAGGTAATAAAAACATTATCAAAAATATTAAGTAAATATTTAAGTCAATTACATCAGATATATGTATGGAATGAATTTGAGTTTTGACTAGACGTTTTTCGCGTGACCAAGGGAACAGCCACAAGGAATGTTAATAGATACCATTACCATACATTTGAAATATTAATTTATTTAGTGTGTTCTATAGTACTTTAAAACAAAAAATTAAAAATATACAAGTATTTAAAATCGGATGAATCATTTTTGTTAATTCTGTATATGGCCGTTAATTGTCGGGATGGGAATATTCACCAAATGATTGTGGACCACAAACAATTTTTTTTTTGAACTTTGAAGAATTTCAAACATTTTTATGTGAAAAGTTTTGATACAATTATTTGTCTGTTATTCGTAAATAATATTTGAATTAATTCCTTGGCTATAAACACGTGTACATGAAAGTATGCACAATATACACAATAATTAGTATATTATATAATACCAGAAATGTTATTTTATATGAGTAGCAACGAAATTTTTGAAAAATAATTGTGTAAAAAATATTTTGGATCTCTATTAGAAGATTATGTTATAGGTACACAAAAATAGAAAATTTGTCTCCGAGAATAAGAAATCGAAAATGTATGTATGTTTAGAAAAAATAACGAAATAATAATAAAGGAAAAAAATAATTTTATCCTCCAAATATGTTACGTTGTAATGATTTCAAATTTGACTAAGAAAAAAAATGTTTTCAAAAATACAGTGGCATAATATTCGCCGATAACATAATTTCGTGATAAATGAATCGGCAATGCAGTGCGCGTGTACGGTCGTAGGCGTTTAAAACAAGTCACCGTACTCAAATTACGTGGTTCGCAAAACTATGTTATTACGTATATGTGAGTAAGTAATATACGGCAGAAGGGTCGTCGCGAAGCGCAATGCGTTTGACCACTAATCCGATTTAGTCAGTATACATAATATGTTATTATACCCACCACTTATTACGTAACGTTAAAAAATCGACAGTTACAATAATAATAGTAATAAAATAGAATCCAAACGAGAGCGTATCGTTAACGACGGGCTTTCGGTTCGTTTCGAACAATACTCTCTATTACTATATTACCATGATAATATATTATTATTATACGTTGCCATTTTGCGCTGTCGGCCGGACATGAATCAGTAAAATATAATATTTGTAAATATACGAATTAAATAGCTCGAGATTTACTCGTACGAATTGCGATTAAAAATGTTAACATTTTCAAAAAAAAAAAAAATTCATCAACTTCCAAATTAATAGTTAATTAAAAAAAAAGATGAAAACTTCGTGATGCTTACTAAAGGTCAAAATCAGAATTTGATTAAACGTGTGAATGATAGAACGAGGGCGCTTAATGAATCGGCCTGTGACTATAATATATATTATGTATGCGTTTATACTATATAATATAGTAATAAGATAAATTACGTACCTATTAATTGTGGTGGAGATAGTGAGATAACGGCGTATACTCTTTTTAAATTTACAATAATACGCATGTTTACGGCTGTATTTTTTAATTTTCAATGACTAAACCAAATAATTGCTTGTAATATTTTTTAACTCTCAGGTGGTATTTATACTAGATATTAGGTGATTATAAAAAAAATATTTTATTCAATATTTTAATGACCTTTTATTTATCTTCCTCATATCCTTTTCCCTCTATAGTATCTTGAATTTGTGTATTTTTTTCGGTTTAAAATTTCAAAAAATAAAAAGTGTCATGAATATGTGGTTGAATTCCTTGGACGTTTTCCATTGGATTTTTATGGTTTAAAAGTACTACAGAACAATGTATCTACAAAAGATTACCTCCAAAAGTATTACGTAAGCACTCGTGTCAGATAGTTAAGTATAATAAGGGTTACAAAGAAACTTTTTTTTATCATTTTTTGACGATTTAATGACAAAAGGTTTTTACCATTGTCACATAACTACGTAAAAATGGCATAAGTATATACATACTAATATGCTTATAACGATATATATCACTGAATAAAAGTGAAATTATTATTGTAATAATAATATAATATACGTGTATAATGTATATTGTACCTATACCTACATCAGACTCTGTTTCGCTGCTACTCTACATACCTGCATTATAATAATAATAATGATAATAATAATAATATATGCTCTCAAGAATAAGGCATTATCATAATAATTATCATAATAAGCGATAGTGATAATCGAGAGAATCAGCAGAGAAATATTACGGTTACGTTGAAACTTTTGTCATGAATATTTAAATGCACGGCCATGTTATAGTATAGGTTTGGATGGATATAATGATAAAATATTATATTGTGTCGCCTATATAACGCTGCATGCATTCGTATACACAGTGTATATAGCATATAACACTATACAATATAGAATGTTTGATGGTATAAATATACGGTTTGGCGAATACCGTATTTTGTTTGTACATTAATATATTTATAATATTTTACGTCAAGTGTCGCATCATGAACCTAATAATAATTTAAATAATAAATTACACCTTGACCTAATTATACACACTGCCACGTGGTGTGATGATATTTTATCGCCGAGTCGACGAACGCCTCGCGGCGGCAAACGTTTTATGATGTCACTGGATGCTGCAGCAGTATGGTGAAAGATCCGCTTTTATAAATTAGTTTTAATTTCCCTACACGGTGTATCAGTATAGAAACTTTTGATTCGTGTTCGTTCCGAACGCCTAAAATATTCTCGAAACGTCAATGAAACGTATATTAAAATAAAAAGTAACAATATAGTTGATATTTCAATTAA
Source organism: Rhopalosiphum maidis (assembly GCF_003676215.2). NCBI lineage: Eukaryota > Metazoa > Arthropoda > Insecta > Hemiptera > Aphididae > Rhopalosiphum > Rhopalosiphum maidis. The sequence continues at coordinate 13,776,298 of NC_040879.1, forward strand.
GTACGACACACATTAATCAGAAATAAAATGGAAATGGAATACAAAAATCAATGTATACGCGTAAGCTATTGAGGCAAACTGCACTGTAGTGAATTATGTAACAGTAACTGACTCAATACGAATATTTTATCATAAAATATTAGTGTCTCGTCATGCCATCGCGAAATATATACCGTTCGAAAATTCATCGTAAATAACAATTGGTCGCGAGGTAATTTCAAGCAATATATAATTACCAAAACAATAAAAATAATAATAATAAAAATTTGAATAGGTATTAAGTCTAAATTACGTATTAATTAATAAAAATGATAATAACAATCAATACCACCGATCTTCAATTATTGTATATTCTTATAAAATATACGTATATTTTATATTTAAAATTGAAGTTTGAAAATAATTATTCTTCGTAATGCCAATAATATGTTTTTTTAAGCTTAATAACTACAGAAATATGATTTGTATATACCTATAGTATGGTAAGTTATTAATCTATATTCTATACAACGAGAGATAACGAAAGACTAACCCATATTAGATTTTATGATCATCGATCTACGATTAATTGGCTCACGCAATCAATAATTATTGTCATTTAGTTAAATGATTGGGATTGATTATTGTGCAGTGAATTGCTTATCAATCATCGACTATCCACAAATATGACATCAATATAATTATTATAATTGTTTGAATACTGTATCCATTAGGTACTATAATAGTTGTGTCGATCACTATAACGTTTGCGCGAAGACATGAGTATATATGCCAGTCATATTATACTACGAAGTGTGCCGAACGACTGTTTATTTTGTCGACAAAAAATGATAAACATAATAATATATGCTGCTATAATTATCTACTGTTTTTGCGCGTTTATTAATTATATTTCGAAAACAAAAGTTCACGACGAACTCCTCAACGTCAAAAACACTCATACGAGATGCACATATCTAAATACGCAAATATTTTGCATATAGTACTGTGTTATGGCTGCATTTAATTTGCATGCTATCCCTTGAAAGGGTCATCCCAAATTGCATATCATCTTTTAAACGGGTCTACGAGTTGCATGAGAGTCGTGGGCATCAAATGGGCAATTTAATTATGTATATTATTATTAATTGCATTACATTTTTAAAAATTAAATATATTTTTTTTTTAAATACTAAAATTTGTAATTAATTTTAAAATTATTTGTATTAATATTTATAAATAATTGTTACCAATGTTAAAAAAAATTAATTTTATAATTATTTCATAAATCGTTAATTCACTTATTTTTTAAAAAATAACATAAGAATTATTTTTAATTGTATGTATCAGAGAAATATTGTGTTAGATATTTTGCAAGTAGATATAAATTTATATCACAATATAGACATCGCTTTGAAAAAAGGTGCAAAAATGTGAACGTTCTGTATAAGGGTTCAATGATTTTATAAAAAAGTTGAGCAATAAATTATTATGAAACTTTAATGTCTTTAAAATGTTAATCAAGTAAGTAAGTATATAAATTATGGATATTATAACTTATTGTATCATTGAGTTGCTCTATAAATTTAATTTAATGTTTCTTCAATTATCCATAAAATGGGATATTCTTAAAAGAATACGTTCCAAGATTGATGTTATTTACTAGTTGTACATTTCCATACAATTATGAAGAATGACAAATTGTCATTATTTCAATCATAATAGTATGTGTACGATATTCTCTATTCAAATTCAAATTAAAAAAAAGAATATCTATGAAAAATTTATTTTTATTATAAATAACGTGTAAAAGAATTTTTATGAGTATTAATGATCAAAGCTATATAACAGTGTATTATATATGTGGAGGCAACACACAGTACTACATTTATTATAGTTTTAAACATGATTAATATTCCACATATGTTTGAAATGGAAATAAGTCACTGTCAATTAAAAAAAAAAATTAAAAAAATATAAGACTTTTGTTTTTTTTTACTGCGTTTAAATTAATCAAAAATAAATAAATAAAATACCGCGATCCTTTGAACAATATGATAATCCGTTAATGATGTATCCAACACTTCAATATTCAAAAAAGAAATGTACCAGAAAGACAAACTCGTGAAATTGGGTTGGAATAAAATAATACCATTCATCCTGTATTATTGCAATAGTCGTCAAACCTAGCTAGTATACCTGTAATACATTTTATTCACCACGAAAATATTTGTGGAACAAAAGGTTTGACCTTCGGACTGAAATGTCTAAATCCGAAGATGCCAGATGGCGGCCAGAATTCATGTAAAGTAGACCCATAGTGTCCCAAACAAAAATATTGCGATTGCGGCCAATCACACATTTTTTCATAAATTATGAACGTATAAATACAATTTTACTAAAATATAATATTTTTAATTTTTTACTCGTCTTTAGATATATATAAACTTCTAAAATATATTAGTTAATCTTGGAAAAATATTAATACAGATTATAGGCAACTCACAATAGAATAATTTTCATAATTTTCAAAATTTAGTTTTTATGGGACAAATTATTAATATACAAATGTGTATTGATTGTTAAGCATCAGTTGGACACTGTTTTAAAATTTCTATAAATCGAAATAAATTTGATCGTAAAGTATAAAATTAATATAATTTCACATGAAAACTTTTTATAGTTAAAAGTTAAAATACGAGTATACATACTAATGTGCTAGTTTGTGTAAAATAGAATATAAAATTCATTTTAAAATACTTAAAGACAAAATCTGGATATTTTGTTTGTCTTAATAACCACTGAAAACAGTCTTTTAAGCTACCTATTGTAGACGAGCTTCAACCGAGATTTTAAAAAGGGAAAAAAGGTCATTTTGGGTCATATTCTGGCGACACCCGGGCGTTGACAGTAACAACAGGGAGTGGAAATTCGTGGGTGTTGGACCGATAATAGAGAATCAGTATTCATTTTGATTATTATATTCTGAGGTAGTATTATTGTCGACTAACCTTAAATGTTTCTTTTTCTGACAAATTTCGAATTAAAACTTGGTCAGGCCACTAGTACCGCGTTCACTAGGAACGCCTATTTTCGTGGCGCTTTGGTGATAATATTATAATAATTACGTTTACAAAATATACATAAAAAGGTCAGTCGATGGTTTTTGAACTCTTTGCCACCAGCTCACCACTACAAAATATCCATATATATATATATATACGCATTCAAACCGTCTGAATAAAGCGCCTGATTAAAACGCCGCTACAAAGGTATCGAATAACCAAGTTGGTTAATCATTAAGTCTCTCCTTTCTAAAGCCATTCGCCTGTCGTGGTGCCTTTAATTTTGAAAATTGGATTACACGCGAGCCGAATATATATATATGTATATTGGAGCTGCGGCGCGGACTCGCGGATAAATTAGCGGGTGGGCTCGTCTATTGCATACTAAATTTTTGTCGTATATTTACGTTACGCGTATACCCACCCAAATATATATGTATATATATATAAACTGCTGCAGGTTTACCGTACACCCGCATACACGTGTAGGTACTATATTATATTATATATGTATGTGATATATAGTGCGACACGATCGCACTCATATTACATATATATTATATTATATAGGGTACGTATGTATGGTGAATGTGTAATCATATACCACAGTAGTATTAAAATAAATAATAAATATACACAAAAGCACATGCATAGAGCATAAGTGTGAGTCCAGAGAAATATAATTTTTTTGAAGGGGGGGTGGTGTAGTTATACTTCTTTAATTCACATTTGTTTTTCTGTCCCCTCATTCGGTTCTAATTTTTCAAAAAAAACCAATACACCCGTCTCTTATAATTGTAATTTTAAATGCAATGTAATAATATTATTGTTTTTTATAAAAAAATAAAAATTAATCTCAATCTACTTATAGACAAAATAAAAGTAAATTATAAAGATAATGGTTAAAAAAACCGGCGAGAAAACAAGTAAAAGCCCCGGAAATAATTATTATTAGTTGTTCGGTAACCGACAACAATATTCGTATTTTGTGGATATCTACCACGTAGTACCCACAGCAACGCGTTATTACTGTTTCAAGACTATATTATTGTTTATTGCTCGATGTCCCTCCCGTAATATAATCATTTCAAACTCCTTTATCAAGTCCTGTATAATAGTTATGTACAATAATGCGCGATCGTGGCGGCAACACGGTCTAGCCGTTTACAAGTCATCCGCAATAATGTTTAAAGCATAAATCGTAACGGATCTCAAGCAAAACCACTGTAGGTATGATCGCAAAACAAAAGCTCGGGCGTGTATATATATATACTAGGATAGGAAGAATAAAGAGTGATTTTTTTTCGAGCAACACTAGATGATATTCGTGTATCTAATCTAACCTTAGTCCAACCGATGCGCTAGGTTAGGTTAAGGGATGTGCGAAAACGTAATCAACTATTATATATACAGTTATAGACATGGCGCATTATTATATTATTATGAGTATGCATGCAGATGATCTCGAGTGACGTCAATGTGCCCGAGATAGAAAACCGAGGAGTCTCTCTCTCTCTCTCTCAAAAAATAATAATAATAATAAAATGCCATACACACACACACACATTTACACACGTTCAAGTACCTTTATACTATCGTAGCATGCGGTGACGCGTCCGTTTTGAACCTCCACGTTAGCTGCCGGGTGCGCAAACTTGCAATCCGTGTCGGGTCTGGAGCACTTGTTCCGCTGGTATTCCCTGCACACTTCCAATTGCAGCCATCTTGAGTCCTTGCCGTTCAGCAAATTGTTCATGTTCACTACGGCCATGTTATCGCTGTTTTTATATCACGGTCTCTATACGTTTGATTGCCAAAAACGTGAAAAAGAGCTCTGTTCGTTTGCCGGACGTCTGTATCGTATTTTGTACGTGCGCGTGAAGCGTTACAACGGACGGCGACGATAAATCGGGTTGACGGGAGTATCTGTCGGGTGCAGAGCTATAATGGCAATGAACGACCGAGTTCACGCGACTAACAATGCACTATGACGACTACTGTACGCGCCGGACGTTATAGTTTTGTCTCCGTAGAGGACCGACGACAGTGTGCTGCGGCGCCAACGATTCTTCCCTCTCCGGTCTGATGCGTTTTTTCCGTCCGATTCCGGCTCACTGGGTGGTGTACGTAGTGTCCCGTGGCGTACCTATACTGCAGGTAGTTTCGGCAGTGAGTGCTACTCCAAGAACGTGTCTATAATAATGTTACAATATTATTATAACTGACACGGGAGCGGACGAACCGATTCTGGACGAGATTTATTGTTGCGTGCGTGCGCAGTCTGAAAAACATAAGCAAAACAGAACATATCGATGTAGTTGTGATTTGTACGGTGTGCTTACAAACTAAATTATATCATAATATCACATGAATGTGTGCAATTCAATTATAACAACCAATTCTAGACATATTTATTATTTACGTGATATTTCATGTGTTCTTCTATTAAATTAAAAAAAAAAACAAACATAAAACAACGTTTTATTCCTAAGTTAACCCTTTGGGACAATCTTCTGCGGAATGGAAGGGAGAGGGTGAGTAATTTACTCAATATATCAATGACTAGGCCAATTCACGCCATCGCCGTGATACATATCGCTTTCGATAATATTATGTACTTTACAATATTGTTTTTTTCTATAAATTTTTAGTATTATAAATTACAGTTTTGGATTCGATGTCATGTTTCACTTCTATAACTACTATTACTGTCAATAATTTTAGTAAAAAAAAAAAGATACTTTTACATAAAACAACCCACCCACTTATTTTTAACATATTTTTATTGCTAGACGTGCCTATCCGGCGTCCAGCACACTTGTTATGTTTAATACATTTTAATGTTCTATATATATATATATATATGTAATACGTGTCTACATTACATGATGTAATTGTAGTAAAAACATAACTAAGCTATTTATCATATTATATAAATAAGTTCTGTTTAATGTATTTACGTTTGTGCGGGTCATTTTGATTCTATATAAGACGATTGATTGTGTAAAACATTTGTTATTTAATTGCCGTTTGTCATAAACGTTTGCATTGTTTTTATTATTCCCCGCAGATCAAGTGACGTATATTATAACAAAATAATAACATGATCTCGCTCCCCCTCCCAAGACGACCTAAATGTACCGCACGAATACACATTATACAGAGGTTTCGATCTTAAAAGAATTCCCGAGTGTCCTTGAGTAAAGTAGAATACTGTTTGAGATTGAAATCGTCACTTTAACAAGTAAATTATTTTGGGAACGAAGCTACATCGATGCAAATCCAAGAAAACGTTTCAATATTACAATGAAAATAAGATGTGTTATTTAAATGATATTGCTATGAAAGCTGGCGATCAAGTCCAGTTTGTGGTGAATCGTGATGAAGCACAGATAAGTTAATAATATCATATTATGTCCCGGTTCTTACTCCTTTTCGTACGGACTTCAGATAAAAAAAATACTATTATTTATTTTTCTTATTCAAAAGAAGTAGCTGGACACAATTTTCCGCCGTCCACCTGCGCGATTATTATGAAGTTTATTATGCGAAAATTTGTATTTAGTAATTTAAATAATATGTATTTATGCATTTAGGAGACACCTACTACAACTGTCTCATATAATATAACGTTATAAGTTTGTAATTTATAATGGGTATACGCGTATACATATACGCCCGGTATAATAATAATATTATAATTCATTAATTTTACACGGTAAAAAAACAGTTTTTTTCACACCGACCCACGAGTATTTTAAGTTTTGAAAACAGTCCTGTATAGTTGGCACGTGGTAGTTTTACTGTCCCCTGTGCATACGAGGTATATATATATATATATGTATATACGCAACGGTGGCGGTGGCGACGGACCGTGACGACGAGGGATTTTTTTTTTTTTTTTTACTTCTCCGCGAGAAAAGGACTTTCGCCGCGGGACGACGGGAGTATAGAAGAGGAAGGATACTGCTACGGACGGCAGTCGGTGGCGCACCGGGAAGAGCGTGACGCGAATTATAAGATTGCGGCGAAAACGTGTGTACGAGAATATAATCATTACAAAAGGGACGTGGTGGTCGTCGTTGTCGTTGTCGTCGTCGGTGGAGCGTGCTCGAGAATTATTAAGAGCCGACTAAAGACGCGCGTGTGTGTACACTCGCGAGGGAGCCACACACACACAGAAGCAGTAAAGTCGTCGTGTATAGTGTAAAGTACACCGCAAGTCGGTGTAATGTAATAAAGTGTATACTGTATACCATTTATATACGTGGTTGCGGTGGAGGGGGGTAGATAATATGCCATGCGACCGGACGAAAACATAATATAACTCGTTTGTGCCGCTAAGTCCGAAACTCACGAATTACATAATAATATAATATTATATTGTTATATCTTTTGCAGATGCTTGGGAGCGACCAATATTGCACGATAACGTGCGACTGTGGTAACCGTACGACCATACGATTGAAAAAAATATCGTATAGTTGATAAAAATATATTGTCTTAATGCTACGCCAGGTTCTCGTATACAAAAGGAAGACTGTAAGGGCTGTTAAACCCCCACTCCCCTAAGATACTATCTCTAATACATTATTTTCACGTTAGTAATAGTTAATGTCTACAAACAAAAAAGTTCTCAATCAAACCTATCTTATCTAATCAAATTTATTTTATATTGATAAATTGGTTTTACAATGTTTGTTTTTTTAATTTTTGTATCATATAAAAGAAGGTTAGTTTAGGTAAGGTTAAGGGAGGTTTCTGGAAGTAAATTGAATATATTTTGTAAAGTTGAAAATTATCAGTACTTTTTTTAATAATTAGAGAATAAAATACGAATAGTTTTTAAAACGTTGATATTATTATTAAAAATTCTGTTTGGTAACCATATGGTTAAAATATGTAGAATCGTTTTTTGTATAAAAATACAAGTAGGGTAGGTACAGGTAAGTATATTATTGAATTGAAATTGAACACATCCATTAACGATGAGGTACACTCGACGGGTGTCTTCTGATCTCAGCCTAAAGTGACCTTTTTCTGTTTAATACCCCGATTAGAAATTGGTAAGAAATACTGTTTTCAGTAGCAAATAAAACTAAATAAATATTCTGATGTATTTTAATGTTGGTATAAAGAACACAGCGCATTCACATTAGTCAAAAATTTTCGGCGTGAATAGTCTATTTTAGTCTATTAAAGTCTTAAAAATAAGAAAGGCAATTAACTTCAAGATCATTAAAAAAATTTATATTATTTTGAGTTTATAAAAAAAATGAATTATATGAATTAACATATTATATGATAATCTAATGTTTAATATTTGTTGTTGTATTCTTTTATAAATTCTACTGTATTATGTATATGATATGTATGTACTTTGTACTTGTCTTTAAATGCATTTTACTAATTATATTATGTTTAACATATTTACTATTAAAACATTTAAATATATTATTGGTATGTTGCATACAAAATACATTATTAATTCTACTAATTATATTGTCATGAGTTGGCTGGATTTATAATTTTCTTAACTAAAAGTTAATATCTGTGTAATGACGTGTAAAAAAAATTAAATTAAATTATATTTTTAGTTTCATCAAACCTATTTTATTTATATATAAATACGTTTTATAAATGTATGCTTGGACGCAATCTGGATCTATCTATCTACCTACTTAACCGCAGAATGGTTACTTACTTGTCTACTTTTTGACAACCATAAATATTGAATTGAAATTTTTATTATAATAATTGTTATTGTATATCCCCTGTTTTTTTTCATTCCTAGTTGAAATCCAATAAAAAATATTTTATTAGTGTAAGGAATTACACCACCCACACTCCCTATAAAATTCGAAACCTGGTAAAAAAGTTGAAAAATAATTATTATAATATAGGTAAATTAAAATTACTACTTTTATACTCCGACTGTTTTGTTTTCCTTTTGTCTTTATTTTTATTCGTGCAAGATGGTTACAATCAAAACTTTAATGTTAATAGGTGACACAAAACATTAGTTAAAAGAAGATATAGTTTGATATATCTCGAAGTATAAAAATAATAACAGAAAAGTGTTAAACTATTACGTTTTGATGAAAAACAAACAAACACACTCGCTCAAAACCATTATGGTCGGCATTACATCGGTATAATGTGTTCAATGTTCATATTAGTATATTACGTATCAATACGGATTATAACCGGGCAGTCTGCAGTGTTTTATTAGTATACGCGCTTTTAAAGTATACCGAGAACTGTCGGGTCAAATATAATACCTATTACCTGTATCTATTATTGGGTTTTCCGAAAATGAAATGCACCCGATAATCCAATTTTCCGGGGACAATATCTGACGTGATCGTACACCGACGTTCACCGACGCTCACCGATGCTCACCGAATAATTATGATAATGTGCGCCCGTCGATGAGTCGACGACCTCTGGGTCGTACTGCTTCGGAAAAAAAATAATCATTTGCATTCATTACCTGCACCGTAATTCGCCTTGAAACGCGGCACCCCTAATCTATACCAACTCGGCTACACAAAATAATTATATACGTTTTTTTCCAGGACAGACATAAAACTTGTCCAGTCTTCTGGATCAATGAAGTTGTATCTAGTTAAGGCCATGCTCAAACATGACATTACAAAGGATCTATATTATATACTGATCTTCCTCAATCTAATATTCAAATATTGTCAAAGACGTTAGGTATATTTACGTATACTCGCTACATACAATTTCTTAAGAATAATATAGGAAAATACTATTCAAACTCGTAGTTTATTAATTAAATGTTATTTTCGTGACACAAATACATTTTAAAAGTCGTCGCGCACTTTGAAAAACGAGAGCTATTTCACTGTAATTATATCGTATAAGTCCCGACGCGTATACACGTAGCATAAAACATATCAGTTTATGACTATAAAATGGGCGCAATCATAGGAATAATGTTTTGAGGTTACTAAAATTGTCGACAGCTGCAAACCAGTGTAATTGTTAGTTACAAGTATTTGAAATATTATAATGTTAACATCACAGATGATAGTAATACCGACTCTTGTGCACAACAATAACATCATATTTCTATATAGTTTTTATTATTGTATCAAACCATAAAAACCAAAAAGCTTCAAAGGACAAAGCAAGAATCGTAGTTGTATGATCCACCACTGTGTGAACATTAACAACAAGCCCAATAATCGCAATTGGTTGCATGAGTACTTAACATTTGAAATTAAAAAATTTCCACTGTTGTAGTTTTCGTGGGATGAAAATTATGTGAAAAGTATAATTTAATACACATTTAATAGTCGACATGGTGGCTATGAAGGTATAATATTATAACTATAATATTCACCGCACACAAAAAATACCTATGTTTTTCTGGCACCAAGTATAGCATATTATATTATTATGTGTATAGGTAGGTACATGTGTGCTGCTGGATTATTGCAATAATTATATTAGCTCGCTCGGTCGATTCACGATTAATGTGAGCACGACGAAACGGAAATGAGATGAATAAAAACAATGATAAAAACGCACAAAAAACGTACCCTCTGTCCGAACGTTGTCGATATATGCAGATTGCTGGGGTACCTACATGTAATATAGCGGTAATTGTTTCAAACGGGCTTTTTCGCGTCACCGATGACGGTCATATAATATAATAATATAAATATATAAATATAATAATTTATACCCACCGGCAGTATACTGCAGAGAATATAAATTATTATAGCGATGAAATAATATCATTATACCAGGGCTAGGATTTTGCAGAAAACGATTTTTATTATTATTATTGTTATAGGTAGATGGGTACTCATATTATTATACGTTAGGTTATTCCATATTCACTGCACATACGGTTGTTTCTACTTGTTCCGATAATGAATAAAATGAAATTTTTTTGTTACAAAAATCGATTTTCATATTTCTTTTTCTTCTCCGGGTTCGAAATATAAAAAGAACGCTTTTTATATAGGTACAGTAATAATATATTTATACATCGCATGCTCGGCCACGGGGGAGTTATATCCACGGCGACCAAGAAATATTGAAGCTCCATAATACATATATCGTATCATATCCAAATACAATTTGTAAATGCTAGTACCTAAGTACCTAAACTAAACTAAATTGTTTTTATGATTTATACATTTGATTAGACCGCATTGGTTTTTCAGTTGCCGACCATAATATCATATAATTAGTGCTACGAATTTTATGCACTTTGTATTATTTTCCGAAGTTTGAAAAATGTACGGATGTTTGTTTCATAAAATAAACTCGTTTCATACATTTTTGAATTAAAACAAGAAGTTTTTACTTTTGTATTTTCTGACAATGTTTTCCTTCTTTAGAGCATTATTGTTTTTAACATGGAAAACAGGTTATTTGAAATTTTATTTTAAGATTTCTATTTAAATAAAACTTTGAAGCGTGCTAACAAGATTTTATCTAATTGAATATTCGGATATGTGTGATGTAAAAATCGATATTATATGAATGACGGTGGTAAAATAAATGAGAATACGTTTTTTTTAGATTTAACAAAGCCACGTAGAAGACTTGTAAATGTGCAATCCTGAAATTTGTTATTAAATCTATCCAAGAAATATTATTCGATTCAAACCTCATTGAACATAAATAAAATGTATTAACTCATATCATATCTATTAAGTTTATTATTTAGGTGCATTATTTTGAACTTTTAAGACATAAAAGCATTTTGTCTAGGTTATTTTTTTCTGGTTTTTGTATTACATTTGTAGCCCTAGTCACAATGTACCTATACATACTAATATATTTTATTGTTATCATTATTTATTTACCAATGTTGTAAATTGTAAAGTTCAGAAAACAATAATATTATATTGGATTTGTACACGTAGGCATACAATATATAAGTGATAATACTAGTTATATAGCAGTGAATAAGAAGTACAAATCACCGGCGTACGGACGCACGAAAGGTATAAAATCAAATTTATCGAACGTCCGCCGAAATAGACATAGGTACCTAACATAGACCATAAAAACATTTTATATTTTATACATCGCCTATTGTTATTTATCGAAAAACTTTCATCCGGGAGGACTCGTATAGATCTATAAATATAGTAATATTATTAACACGGTTAGGTTAACCTACACTACTAACAACCAGCACGTAGTTTATATTTATGTATATACATATGCGAGCAAACGGTGTCGAACGAGGAGGTAGGACAGTGGAAAAAAAATTACGCTGCAACACAAAATCGTCAAAGAATGAATTCCAACAAAGTTTATGGGCCACGCTCGACCGTTTTTTTCCGTCTGCCGAACGTCCCAGTCGCAGCTCGCTCTCTCGGAATATTATGCATCTGCAGTTATTATTATACTGACACAATAATAATATACGCGTTTGTAATTAAAAAAAAAAAAATCCCTAGACCGGAGGATAAATAGGGTCCTGCAGCAGTCCTGACGGCAACAACGAAAGAAGTCCGCGTACGCGTTTCTCCTCTCCCCACGCACACACGCACACACACAAGCGGGCACGCGTATATTTTTTAAGGACTCTGGATGCTGCAAAACACGCCGAACAAGCACAAATTATAGGATTTATTTAATACAGCTACAGAGTGTGTGCGTGCGTGCCGTGTATAGGTATACATTATATACATATATATATTATATAATATAATAACGTGTAACGAAATCCTGTGTGGGATTTATACCCCGGCTTTGTTTCACTGCGATTTTGTAACTATAAACGATTTTATGTATATAGAAAATATTTGTCAAGATTTTTTCGTGTTATATTATATTATGACGGCGTAATAACGATTATACGCACCTGTCTGCGTAATACATAATATAACTCGGCCGCGTAACCAGGATTTTTTTTTTTAAGGTAGGGTGGGTTGTTTTGATTTTATATTTAAATATTACTACGTGATGGGATGGGGGAAGTCTTTACTCAATCGCCATTGTAGTCATAAATTTGAATATTAATAATATCAAAATATACAAAACAGGACCATAATACATTATGACAAAATATTTTGTAGAAATCTGAATAAAATAGTACAAATACGGCTGTTTGGATGGGGGTTACCCCTTAAATTTAGGTAACTGTGGAATGGATTTTTTACTTATTCTCTACATGTCACGCATATATAAATTTTCATTATTAATTATTAGTGTTAAAAAAATAACATTAAAATTATTCTTAAATTATTTTTAATCATGTATCGCACGATAGTCTGAAAACGAACAAATAATCGGGTAAAGTCGTATCGTATTCAATCAGTTGGCGATACCATAACCATTGATTATAGAATTACCTTATGTAATGTAATGTGGTCTCTCTTCATTTAGAGTTAGTTTTCATTATATTTTCAAAGATTTATTATTGGTTTTTAATTTAACTCATACAATATAGTATCAATACTCAATAACAAAATACGACCGTATTATTTTATTTGTAAGTTATAATAATATAACTAAATATATTTTTATTATTATTTTGACAACTTTAACACAGTATAATATGTATTTTTTTTTAAATGTTTATCATTTTTTATTTATAAAAAAATCAGTGAATATTAAAAAAAACTTACGATATGGATAAGATTTGCTATATTTATTGTTAAAGTATGATAAATCTAAGTGTCTAATGTCCAGTAAAATACTCCCACTTAAAGCAGTTTTTACCGAATCATAACACTGAAAGGTAAGTAAATTTTTCGTAATACTATAGAAGATTGCTCTCTTTTCGCGTTTACCGTATGGCGCGGTGTATTAATGTATTGTTAATTGTGGCGATCATATAATGCTAAGAAAATATCGGAACCCTGCCACAACCCGATACAGGAATATGTTTTATTTTTTCATTAATAATAAATAATAACAAGAAAATGTTCATTTATAATATAACGCTATCCACCGGCAGCTATTATAAATACATTTTTAGTCTCCGAAAATCCCTAAACCATTGCCTGCCTATTTGTCAATTCTATAATCAATGGTGATACTATAATATGTATTAAATTAAATCGTATGAAATATTGAATGTTCAATATATTTTTTGCTATCATGCATATGTTTGCCCTTAAAATAATATTACATATATGATATGTTCAATATCATCGTGTCCGACTCACTGCGTATACTATTTGATATATATCAAGTATAGCAGGTGCACTGTGCAGCCTATAAGGATAACATATAATAATGGTATAAGCAATGTCAACTTTATCAAAATATTGTTAGCTACAATACAACAGTCGATAATAATATTTATTTATATATATTTATGAAAGAGGGTCACCCGGGTGGTATATCACTCTTTAGAGTTTATTTTTTTTATTTATTGTTTACTTTTTTATGTTTCAATTATTTATTTAATACATATAATCATACTTTATTGTGTAATAATAACGTCTAATCATTATTATTTCTAAATATATTTTTATAGAAATGATTTACTCATCATGATCTACTATATTTTGTGCTTTGAAGTCAACCTTAATCTTCGCCAAAACAAAAAGAGAAAACCGTAAAAAGACGCCATTGCAAAGTGCTCAGCATGTGCATACAAAACTATCAAGATGACGTAAAATACATAATATTAATATGGTGAAGATATGGATTACGAAAAAAAGCGTTCTACAAATAAATCAAAATCTATACAGATTTTTGCAGTATTATACATTCCACTCTATGACTGTATTATACACGATTATAATAAAATAGGAAAGTTCAGTTTCCGACGAGCGTGCTAAATTCTCGGTTTCTAGACATATTTTAATACAACACAATACAAACTATATAATTTCACGAGGTCCAGTAACTATGCACAGTAACAGCGACGGTATCGTTAGTTGATATAAACAAATATCTCGATATCCACACTCGTATGATATATATATTATATAGGTATGCTGATAAAATTAGGTATGATTAACAGACGGACGGACACAATAACGAGGATGATATAACCTATTCCAAACTTGTGTTTAGAAACCTAACAATATATAGATACGTGTGTTGTATGGTTGTATTGTACGTATTTTTATTATAATATTATTATATTGTGTGTTTATAGGCGAAGTCGAAGTCGAAGCGTTTCGTAACGTTTCACCGCAGACGCTTTAACACAATATAATAATAATAATATGCTCGTTTTCGTTTTACCTAGTTTTCGCGATCCACGTGTCGTCCCGACTCGAACCTATCGTACTCACCACCACAGCCTGCAGCTGTGATGGAGGATACCGCTTGTATATTTTACTTTGTATATATACCAACGCGTTTATTTGTGGCAGCGGCGGTCGCGTGCGATTCCTAGTCAAAACGGTATACCTATCCTTCAAACGCACCACATCGTGTCTGAGTGTGTGTATATACACTTATATTATATTATGTGTATAGCTGGTGAGTAACACTCAAAGGAATCGATAATCAGCCCCTATCTGCGGTTGGTTGAACGCCGCCTGCATGGGGAAATGGCACGGCCGTAAGACGGGCTCGGTGTACGGATACGAGTACATAGTACATAGGTATGTCCCCCCGACGATATACGTTATGCGAGGTACCCACTCTACTCGTGTACCACCGGAAGGATTGTTCGATTGACAATCTCCCGTTTTTCTTTGTAGGAAGAGTCGCGGATACGACGTCTTCACTGCAACATACACGCGTAGCCGGTCTGTCCACTGCGACACGCGTGAATATCTAATATCATACGATATTATATATTATAATATTAGCATATTCCAGCAGAACGAAATTCCTTTATCGTGTACACGCCCCGGTTGGTAACATCTTGGGGAACACAAGGAATTTCGTACCACACGGGTACTGTTTTACATTTTTCTTTGACGAACAGCATTTGATGTAGACACGGAAAAAAATATATTATATTAAAATATATTGTTTCCTACAAGTCCAGATAAAATGATCGCTCTATATAGGTTACAAGGTTACTATTTCGAAGTTAATAGCTTATATTACCAAATGGTATTACAGTTTCTAGCGATGCATTTTTTTCTCCATAATTTGATGATAAAATATTTTTTGAAAAAAAAAATATTAACTATTTTTGTCATTATTTTTTATTGACAGTGGAATAATTATAAGATAATTTAAACGAATTAAAATCAATTTATGAGCGAGTAGGTAGTTAATTTGGTTGGTAGTTATAACTTATAATTATTTAAATCTATAGTTTTTACATTTTGAATTGTAGTGGACCAACATTGATATCCCTATTTTTTTTGGCTTTTGCCACTGCACTCCGATATACTAAACTTTTAACACTTTTACTCATTACGTATGAATAAAAAAAGTCTGTGACTTTTTCAAATAAGTGAAAATTTGAAAATAACAATAATAACAATAAGAAAGAGTAAAAAATATTATTTTTAAAAATTTTGTTTTCGAAGGACTTTGAGTTATGTAAAACATATTTTCAAATACGTTAATACTTTTCAAGAATACGTACAAGTGTTTGCTTTAAAATAAAATCGCCTTTTTATAAAATGTACACGCCGAACGGTACTCGTCGTAGTATTTTTTATTTCGGTTTTCTCTTCACGTATAGATGAAATCTTAAACGAATCCTCGTATACACAATATAATAATATATATTAAAATATTATGTATGTCAATAAGCTGCAATTACATATGCGAAGTAATATTAAATTTCCATCGATTCGTTTCGAATGTGCGTAATACAATATATCTATCTACATAATACGTGTAGATAAATTATAAGTAATTGAATATGATAAGATATCGCATTTATCCGAGACGGTAAAAATATACAGTAAAAGCATACGAATGAGATGTTATCTTCCTTACATCTTCTTCGTGAAATATTTCATTAATGTTATAATAATTATATTGTAAGTCCCGTACTGAATTATCTAATATGATGATTTTTTTTTTAATCCGATGGGATAGTAGCCCCTTGTGTCCACCATCCACGCCTGACTTTTCGTTATAGACGCTACTGCAGGTGTGCTTTCCAGCATTATTTTCAACCCCGTTTTCCTTTATTTTCTCGAAAACCATTAAACCATGTGCTATTTCTGACATCTGAGTCCGAATTCCAATCTGCGGGAGGCAGTGCTGCATGACGAAGATTTTTCGTCACCCCTCAAAAAGTATGCGTTGATCGAAAAACCACGTAGAAATATCACGTCGTCGCAAACCCCTGCAATATATCGTGCACGTTATTTACTTCGTCGGAAAAAAAGTTTCGTAATCATTCATAATCAACATCACGTGACTCTAGAAAATCGCTATAAATACCTGTAAATATCATATAAATTATGATTGTTTGAAGGGCGCCGCGAGATTTTTTGCAGTCTTCGTCCGCATTATATAACTGTACAATGCATAATATTATACAGTATTATAATAATTATGTTGTCTAGCCGGTCCGATATACCTTTGCAATCTTGTGATTTTTTGCCCATCACAGAAATAGTTTTGAAGCTCCGTTCAAAACACGGTTTATTATAAAATATTTGTGTAAAGTTGTACAAACTTTATATAATTACCCACATCAAATAATTTTGTTATTATCTCGATTTTTATTTTGCCATTACTACATTATATCCAAGAATACATTTATTGAGAAAACATGTTGTAAAGCCTTCAAAGTTTTTGGATTTATCCAACGAATGTGCTCCGAATTTAAATTACGTTCTTCATTCTAAACTCTTTTTTGTTCATAAGTTTGTCTTCTACTTGAATACGGTTCTGTCATTTGGAATCCATCACCACTAATGACTCTTAAATGTGGAAAATAGTACAATGTGAATTCCTAGGTTTTAGATCATATTATACTTTTAATTCAAAATATACTGTCTTTCTCATGAATTCGTAATAACTCTTTTGTCCAATAAGCTTAAAATCTGTCTTCTATTTCAGATCAAAGACTATAGCTGCTGCTAATTTAAACTTTTAAGAAAACTTCTGGCAGATGAGGTTGATTCTACTACATTGCTTTTCCGTAAAAATTTTAGAGTATCACCTCACCAAACGAGAACCAATATTTCTTTCTATGTTCCCTTTATCCTTTAACAACTATTATTATTATTCCTTTTTCCTTAATAGGTCATATGTGACTTGAAAATGAAGATATTAATATTTTTCTTTTAAAGTTTATAAATTATGCTTCAAGTAGGTCAATTATTAGGTTTAAGTTATTTTTTCATTTCCTTTAGTACCTACCTATTCATGTTTCATTAGGCAAACGCGTGTCATAAAATAAAAAAATTCTACCAATGTGTTAACAAATAAATGTTTTAAATAAATATAGCTATTTTATTATTATCATTTACTGCAATAGTTGATGAAAGTGTACTTCTGTAATATTTATGTCATAGGGAACTCGCATAATAGGATAAATGTATAGGTAAATTTATAGGTAGGTAGATAATATATGGTTTTAGTCGTGCAACAAAATTAAAACTTTAAACTTGTGGCGATGAGAGTGGACATAGGAATTTTATCTCTACAACCGCCACCAGTAAATATGCCGCTGATATCCATACTCGTACTACAATAAGGGCGTTTCGAATACCGTCACCGGTAAAATGTTAGCGGTAACGATATGGGTATCTACAAAATGTGCATATTATACAGAGCGAATTTGAAGTTTTGGACAAATTTAGATATTATGTCACGTCTTTCAGAAACACCCGGTATATACGACGATTTTATTTGAATATTATATTTACAACAACTGAGGGCTGTGGTGTCGGCGATGCGAAGCGCATATACAAGGGACTGTACGCGGAAAAGATATTGTTTCGTGTACAACGCAGCTGTTACAGTATTATACTTAAACGTATGCTTATACTACGCGTATATGAATAATAATAATAATAATGATATACCGTCGGCTTAACGATAACATTTTACGCGAATCAAAGAATAAACCAACATCATATATTATGCAAATTTAATTATGTTCGCATATAGAATCTAAAAAATATGATCTTCATAAAATTATTGTTATTATATTATTTTGTATTGTACCGACTACCACTGTCTACTTGTAAGTACTTATTATAATACAACACATATTATGTTACGTATAAGGCTGCAGGTAAGTAGGTGGCAGTAGTGGGTATTATAATATAATAATCACATATGCAAATTGTTTTCCACATTTCTAGTTGAACTGCAGTATTTATTGGCGACAGATGTTTTTTCGTAATTCATTTTACCTACTGATACTTTATTGTCGGTGTGTAATACCTAAATAATAACCGTTACTATCGTGAACACCAAAAGAATTGAACCGTACACTCATTCTCAACATCCTATAAAATATTTATCAAATGTTTGGACAAATCATACTATAGACTGTAAAATTGTGTAATAATATTTTAAGTTTACGTATAATCAGGATGGGCGAGATACTTGAAAAAATATAACTAGATGTAAAAATCCAGATACATAAATTATTTTAACAAACGCAATTTTTCGCTTAAATGTAAAATTTAAGTATAACTTATTTAGCTCGGTAATCAATATGGCTATTAAATTAGTAATACAACGAGATAAATTACGAAAATAATATGTATTTTTTTAGAAATCCAGATAATAAAACCAATTTTGATGTCTATACTCGAGTAGTATACATATTCGTACAACAATGGAGATTAGGCAATATTATGTGTTCAATAAAGATTTTTTATATTTATTTTTATTGCAAGTTAGAAAAACAATTTTTACCACAAAGTATACTATTCACGGTTAGTTTTACGATTCCGTCAAACGACACGAAAATGATAAGTGACATATTAAAAATCATATTTGAATATATTATTCATTTTTTTTGTTAAATTCTCTCGAAAGATGTGTTTTTATATGAAATGTCTTTAGTATCTTAACGCAAAAAAAAAAACAAAAAGTATCTAAATGCAATTAACAAACATTAAAAGATAAACAACATCATTCCATCCCCTGCGTACAGTTTAAACACCACAACGCTATATATATAATAATAATAATATTATCCAATCACCAAGTATAATATCTTATTATATTATAATATTATATACAGGACCAAACCTGTCGACCCACGGGGTTGGCAAACTATAATATATATTATAATATGATGCCGAGAAGGACCACATATTCACAGAGTCCCATAGTGTACATGTACATATAATATGTATTACGGGCTGACCGCGCGCTCGTCCCTTCATATACATATAGACTACACCACTAACATATTTTACGCACGTCGTATATGAAAATAATATATATATATATACGATGATTCACCCGCTGCGTATATTATATTATTATTATTATTATTATTATATGTCCACCGCGTGGCGCCCATACATGGTAAAGGAATAGTATAGATATATATTATACATCTATAATCTATATATAGTGTGCGAAAAGTGAGTCCGCGCTTGCGGTGGGTGGAAAGTAGCTGAAAACCACACAAGACGTTGCGGTTCTTATATTTTCGGTAATATGTATATATATAATATATTGTATAATGTACTTAACTTCTACACAGCTAGGTGCGCGTATAGTATATATATACACACGAGTATAGTACTGTATACGTACTATCCCTGTAGCGGACGACGACGACAAAAACTTCAAATAAAACACCACACCCCGATGGTGTTTTGAGCGCGGAAAACAAGAATCAAGGAGTGTGTGTGTGTGTGTGTGTGTGTGTGTGTGTGTGTATATATATTAAATAATACTTTGTAAAGTTTTCGTTTTCTTTTCAAATCCCAACGTTATCAGACTATCGTTACCGTACCACTAACTCGGTCACGAGATGTAATACTTATACGCGAATATGTGTATCTCCGGCGAGCGTAAAAATAATATACCGAGGTGGACATCAAAAGGAAGTCGACTATAAAAAACAACCACCGCGGTGAAGAGAAAACAAAAAAAAAAAACTTTTCCGGACTAACGACGTTATAGACGCAAGAAATCTGTAAAAAAAAAATAAAACTAAAAAACTATATACTTACTGCAGAACTATCGCCCACGCAGGAAAGAAGACGCGGACACACTCAGCAGCGGCAGTTATCTCGCTTACATACGTACAACTACAGTGTGTGTAATATATATAAGTTTATACGACGTTATTATTATTATTATTATATATTATATAGGATCGGTGCTATAAATAAAGAAAACTTTTCGTATCGCGTGCGTTATTAAAAATAACGAAACAAAACGATTTACGCTCGCGTTTGGCGTCTACGGCGGTGTTATACAATATTATATCATACGGAGTGATCCATTTACACGCTACGCTATCTTTCTGGGTTCTTTTCTGTTTTTTGTTGGAAAATATTGATTTGATGTATACTATAAACAATCATTGTTTATAAAAATAAATATTAACCGTTCACGTCATTTTTTATCATAGTAATTATTTATATTTATACTATTTTTTTAATTACAACCTATATATTTTTCAGCGGAGTACTATTATTTAAAAATGCTGACACGTTAATATCGGATAATATTGAATAACTGGATTGCATTGACTTTTGTGGGTTATAAGTTGATAACCTAAACTTAAACTTTAAATGCCGCTTGATGATAATAATAACAATAAATCAGCTAATATTTCATATCTTGACATATATTTTAGAAAATAATTCGGCATCTGATTTAGAACAAAAAATGTAGGTTGTCAGCAAAAAATTGTAAAACCTGAAAAACTATGAAAATATACTTAAAAACGTATATTAGACCTATTTATATGCAATTAAATTATAGTCGTGAAAAATGAATCACTCTGTACTCAATGTATTGTGCATGTATATACCGACAACTAAACACACGACGATCGATATACAACATGTAATAATATCGTTATCATTACATACATATTATATACATATATGTGTGGCATATAACAATAAAATACCGAATCGATAAGTTCGTCTGCAGTATAACGCGCTTATATTATTATATATAGCTTATAAAAAAAACGAAATATACGTCGGAAAAACTGCGGCGACGACTTTGCCAGCGAGTGTAACTCGCGTTTACTTTAGATTATATCATTTTTTTAGTAACAGATGTTTATTTTATTTTTTTATTTTTATTCTGGCCGAGACACGCGAAATATATAATATCGTTATAAATCATGATATATCACTTCAGCGGTATGTTTTACGCACATCGGGTATACGGTATACCTGCTTATAATACATTGTATACATTGTATATTATGTACAAAGCAAAACACTCACGGTCAACTACTCCTCTGCGCGCGTAATAATTATTAAATTATACTGTAATATATGATTATACGATTATACGATTCGACCGAAACGATCAAAGCTCGGTAGATAATATTGTTAATATTGTGCGAAATTTACAGCGAATCAAACGTTGTGACAACACAGTATTATAATTCTATGACAAAAAACAAACCCCTATTTCGTATAGTAGCCTCAATAACTACATTTAATAATTACAAAAAAATTTGATTTATTATACTTACACAAAATATTAGTTAAAACATTATTTACTATAGGTTTATCCTTATATACATACTACACACAAGCGTCAGTCAGTGGGTACAGTTTTGGTCCGGGATCGTACTTAAAAAATATATAGAAATCGGTGTATGGAAGAAAAATTATTTATTAGTATTAGATATAAATGTATAATAGCTGGTTTTATAATTGAAACTAAAATTTAATGAACAATGTACCAATTATAATTCGAATTGATAAAATAAATATCGATCTTAAAAATATATTAGTTGCGTGTTGATCGTATAGAGCAAGATATTTTTATGGTTCATTATTGTGCACTCCGTGTGGTCTGATATTACATACACACACACTTAATTATAAAGAATTATTTACCAAGCATGCTCAACCCCTTTTTCTTCTTCAATAATTTGGTTATTCAAAATCTTGATTTTAGAATATTTAAATTGTTGATATTTTTTATACTGAAAATATCTTACTTAAGGAATATAATATTTACTAGATCCAATATTATATCTAATGAATATTTTTTTAAAACCATTTTTAAGGACTATTATCCTGAGTATAAAAATTGTAATAACTGAGAAACTACTCGTTAAAATTTGAATAAGAGGTACACTATAATTTAAAAAAAATAGTATCCACGACATAGTTTATAGTTAGTAAAGGGAAGAGGGGTTCTCATTTGAAAAACAAAAGTTTGTAGTATCCCGACGGGACATTCCAAATAATAAGAACAATTTCAAGCATTTTAAAATATGGTTTATAAGTATATTAGAATAATTTTAAAAGATCTGATTTTGAGTTAATTTATTATTAAATTAAAAAATGAGAAAAATCGTGTTTGATGAACCATTCTGTACATACAAAGTAACGGATTTGTTATATATTATATTATCTATATATTATGTAGTAAATATATGGTAACATATTATATTGCATTATCTTACGGGTCTACACGGTCAGAACAGTAATTATTATTTTTTATAGTTAACGGGTAATGCACTTGCGCATTGCTGTGCCGGACAATATCGATCTAATTATTAAAAATGTATAATAATATTATTATACCATTATATAATAATATTATAATAATAATTGTAGGTATACAGTCGTGGTATTATTATACGCACGCGAACACCATATGCAGCCAGACCCCTATTGCAAGAAGGAGGAAAAGGGCACACCTCGCTTTTGGTTCAATGTTTATAAAATATATGATTATATTATGCTGTACGAGTATGACTGTATAGCATTGAGTGTATATTATACTAAACACATTATACATCATACTGTCGAAGGACAGTCTTTTCGTCACTCGAAATGCTTTTGATGCCCCGTCGGGTTCGACGTAGTTTAATTTAATTATAATAATATACACAAGTTTTCCTTCGTATCGTTAAAATTCATTTTTAATAATGTTCGTAACGGATCGAATATTTGTAAAACGTATGGCGTATAATAGGGTGTTCAACATTTGAAAGGTTACGCTAATAATATAGTTATCGCGTCGATTTTTATGATTTTAGAAAAATAAAAAAATATATATATTTTTAAAACACATCAAAGTTGATTGCATAATCTCAAGTATATATTTTTATTTTTATTAAGGGTATCTTACAAAATAGTTGTATAATACTCAACTGAACTTCAAATGTTTGGGTATTAATAATGAAAAAAAATATTTATTTCATAATATGCATCGATATTACGAGTATTTTAGACTAAATTTGTCTAGTATAAATTATTGTACTCATTGTAATAGGGTCAGTTAATAACTTAAATATACATTATTTTATTATATTATACGGGTGTAATAATTAAAATATGCGTTGTATATGGTGATCTACAACGGACAAAATTGTTTCAGTATACCTATTACCTATACACTTCGAGGGCGGGCTTAACGAGTACTCAATTTATAAAAAATCCTCGAGTACCCGTCCGAATCGGGTCATGCTACTGCTTTGCAGCGATTACAGTATTTTAATATTTCATGGTTTTATAATATTAATACTATACCTACTTCGCATTAAATGAGCCCAAAATCAAAATACGGTGCACGTATAGAGGTACTGTCAGAGAACAATGGAAATGCATTACGGTGTATGGAATTCGATAAAATATATTGTTATGCATTTATCGCATATTATATTCATCGTGTGTTTTTGAATACAAACACTGTATAAAAGTACAAAATAGTATTTAAAAATTACGGCTAAAAGTAAAAAACTTTAAAACGTTGAAATATAATATATATATATATATATATATATATATATATATATATATATATATATATATGTATAAGTACCTACACGAATACTTGACGCACGAAAGTAAAAAAATAATAATGATATGCAATCCGCATATACTCATTACATATTTTATGCATTATGTAATAAAGAAAGGTGCCTATATAATTATATATTATTATATTGATAGTTGAGAAGTAAAAGATAATTTGTCACACAATATTTTACAGGAAAATGGTTTTATATTTTATATTTTTTAATTTATAGTTTATGTGATCTTCATTTAAAAATTATCCATTTATCATAAGTATCCACCAATATTCAAATAACAAATAGAAAACAATTTGAAAAATATTTAAAATGCAATGATAATATTATTGTTTATGTTAAAATTTTATTTTACTTCATTATCCATACTAGTTTGGTTATAATTTATAAATCATATTATGTACATAGTACATACCTACTGATTTTATATTTAGTACCATTTTAGTATCCAGATTACTAAGTTTTAAATATTTTTAAATAATAATATTTTTTTTTTTTGTAATTTGAAATGTTTTTGTCATAAGTGGATTTTTTTTTCATTCGAGCTGATATGGACTATCTATGTTTTGATGGTCTTATTACAAATATTAATAATAATTGAAAGAATACAGCCACATATATAATAAAAAATATTATACAAATGCAGGATAACATCAATTTTATTTGTTAAAAAATATAACAATAACACGTCCGTATAACAATGCTGTGGCATGCATATGTGTAAAACATTTTATTTCTCTTTAAAAAGCTCGAAATTGGTTGTTACACTTTTGATGTAAATAACAAGTCCGGACACGTTATAATATATATGCACTTTACATGCTTACATTGAGCCCGCAGTTGAGGTAAATATATATATTTTTTATGTACATTATGTAATATATATGCGTCAGTTTTTTTTTTTTAGGACAAGGATATGTTTTTACACTAAAAATACGTGTGCCTACAAACCGAATACGGAAAAATGAATAAATAAATAGTTTTTTTCAGGTTTATAATATTTGCCATGATGATAAAATCGTTTCAAATGACGAATTTGGGTTTGATCAAAACGATTTTGACGAAATAATTTAGACTTGTCTGACTTCTCAACCGTCGAATAGCCACGATGTCGGGACAATAATTTAAAATAAATTATAATAACGTGTTATTAAATTATTTATCGATTTGTGGACGAACAACAACGAGATTGGATAGCTAGTAGGTCAGACGCATGACATCTAAATATCACGATCTAAACGGGTGCAGATGCTCATCGTTACATTTGAGCACGCCGCGATACGTAATAGCAACAATAATATATGGATCAGATAACTTTTTTTTACCAATATGAACTAACTTAATATTTTCACTATGAATCATTAAGCAAAATATTATGTTTTCTGGAAAATCGTTGAATATCTTTTTTCTAATTCGATCGAATGGTTTCCGGAATTATTAAAATACACAGTATATACCTAGTCATGTTAATACAAATAAAATATATATTAAATGTATTAATAAATATGTTTAAAATGTAGTATTTATTATATATTTCTGCCGAACAATTAAAAAATAATGATAAGATGTTAATAGATTAATAATAAATATTAAAATATTCATTCATCATAGTTTCATGGACCTATCGTATTTTGAATAAGAAATTGAATGACTCAAAACAATTCATTTCAAATTTTGACTTATAAACATAAAAAATGTAAAAATTTCAAAATTTGGTCTTTAAATATACTTAAAAGTTTTAAAAATAGGAATTTAAATAAATTCATTGTTGAAAGATAAAGTTGAGACCACCCTGTAGATATAATATATTGTTATTATTATTACAGCTCGTAACGACATCATATACAATAATATGATATTATATACACGACGTACGTAATATATTATAATGTTATTTTGTGTGTATACTTAAAGTGTGCGCGTTGGAAATATTATGTTTTATAGTACGCATGTGTACGATTAGATTTTATAGTATCGGCCCGCTTAACAATAATAATAATAAATATAAACAACCCGCCGGATCCAAGACGATAGAATTGAGTTTGTCGACGACCGCTGCGCAGTGTTGTTTGTCCTAAAAATCGCTGACTGGCAGATCCTATATAATAGTATGTATTATAATAATATGTTATTACATGGACCGGAGCAGACACAGTGTAAATAAAAACGTCTGTTACAAAAGCGGTGCAAGGCAAGAAATAAAACTAAGAAATAATATACATATTATTATACGAAATCATTGTGTATAGACCAGCTACGCGTACATAATATTATTATATTGATCGCGTGGTTTTTTTATTTTTTTTTTATTATTATTATTTACAAAATATGAAAAAGTTTGAGCAAAGAAGCCGCGCCCGTGTGACGTGTAACGTAGAAAAACGAAAGAAAAAAATTATATATCTTACTCTTACCCGTTCCTGACAACAATAATAATAATGACAAATAATATTAATATCATATCGAACGGCCGACGTTCGGTGGATTCTGCAGTAAGCGCGACGATAAATTTTACCTTTTATCCCTTTCCGCCCGTTCCGGATGACGCAGTACCGTGGTCGACAATCCGACCGCTGTGGTTTGCAGTCCATAGGTAAACTTATCTGAATAGCCAATAGGTATAGATATAAAATATGATACGAGGATTTCTATCAAACTGTCTGAAGGTGGAAATCGCCAACTATACATAGTTAAGAAATTAACGCTTAAGCTTTTCTACTTGACTACTATTATAAGTACCTTATTGGTTAATCATCTATTAACTATTGTTGAAGTTATTGTCAATATGACTTAGCTTTTTCGGTCGATCCGAAAATAATACGTTAAGTTAAAACCGTGTATTTGCACGCATATTATCTGTATAGAACTATAATTAGTTGAGGGTATTTTTTTTCTTCTAAAATCATCATAACTTACAACAATTAAATTTTAAAAATTATACATGTTGGTCTATCTCTTTTAAGTTAATTAGACTATTATAATAATTAAAACTACATACAGTGATTTCAAACAAAAATTCTCTAATACATATTCTGCGGACTGTGATTTAATAATTGAATTAACAAACGTATAAAATAATATTGGCAATGCTTACTATTATACAATTAATGTGCAATAAAAAGGAATAAATTTGAATACACTGTTAATAAAATATTTAGTCATTATTAAAATAAAACTGAAGTAGCACAATAAATGTGACCCAGGAGTTAGTTTGAAATAAAATTAAAATAATAATCAACTTCTTTTTAACTGAGTTGAATTAATATTTTTCTGCATTTGAACTTTTAACTTTTAGAATTAAATATATTGTTTGTTATAAATTAATTTATAAATAAACCGTATTAATGACGACTTAACTTAATTAACTCAAATTATAATCATTTTTATTATTTTTTTTATGGCCCAAAGCCATAGTCGCATTGCTGTATTTTGATTAAAAATATATTATAATATTGTAGCTGTTTTAACAGTTAAATAATGAAAACATTTTAAAACATTTTTTCGCAAGAATGTATACATTTAATAGCGTAAATTAAATTACCTATTACAAAATATAGGATTTTTAGTTTAAAATTATATAACTAATATAAATATATATCTCACTATAATTTGGTAGCGTGGTGAGTTGGTTATTGCTGCATGTGAGGTGCCTAAACTAATTTTCAATGTTATGACTAAGTTACTCAATAATGTTAATTTACTGTGACTTAGGTAAGTATTTTCTTTTATAGTTACACAAAATTTACACAATGTCATGTTGAAAATTTGTATACAGAATTAATGTAAGATTTTGTTTGTGATTGAAACTATAAAATAATGCAAATTTGTTTAATTTCGTTCTTGATTGAGTTTAAAAAAAATATACATAAACTTTTAACTAATTACTTAATTTATGTTACTTTTTCATTAACATCGAATAGTAACTTAAAAGCTTAATCAGGTTAACGTTTCTTGTAGAATAACTTTACCTAATTTAGTTAAAAATAATAAATATAGTAACTCTCCCTGTAACCCTGCTTTTTCACAATAGGCCAATCGCGTTACGATACCGACTACACTTATATGACTTGTTTTTTCCAAATAAAAGCACATAAGTAATATTGTAAAGTTAACGGAAAACCACATGTATTTAATTTAATATATTTATATAATTAAATAAAGTATTCATATCCCCCAACTGTTTTGCATAGATTATATTATACAGCAACTAGCTTTAAATTACTAAAAAATTAAATTCTACTACATTTACGCTTTGTCTCTTAATAACATCTATATTTGGAGAACGTGGCGGATTTTTGGCATTTTACCATGAACACAAGTTCGATAAATATTTACTAAAATAGTGATATATCCATGGCCTCACGTGACAAAACATTCAGATAGTTTACATTCACCAAAACAGATTTTTAGCCATGTTGATCTCAATCTGATAATGGATGGTAGATGGAGAAGCGCTGTACACTAAGATGAAACATACCTAATGAATAATAACATAGACTGATAGACAACAAGCGAATTCGATGGCAATAGATAATATACCTATACAGGTTTAACGTCGAATCGATAAGTACATAATAAATGTCATTATGTGTAGGACGGGTTGTTTCGTATTTCCTTTTTAATTTCTACCATTCGAATGCATATTATTATTATTATATGTTTGTATATTATAATATAAAATATAATCATAATATTATTGTGTACGTCTGCAGTATTGTTCGGTGTGCCGTTTTTAAAATCGATTTATTTCAATGACGCTTTAATTCAAGTCTCGAACACTTGCATGTATTGTAGTAACATATGAAGTATATAACTCGGAAATTACCATTCGTTTAGAGTACAGTCAACTAGGAACGTCCCCGAACGCGCGTCCGCAGCGCGAGCTCACGAGAAACGTTAACGAATTCAAATGGCATTACCGACGAAAAATACGTGCCGGGCTAGTCCTCTTAAAATAATAGTAGTAATAATAATAATAATATCAAATTGTTATTGCCTTGTCCTTTGAACCGCAGTTTGCATGCAGCTGATGGGACTTCGGAAGGGGCGAATGGGCGTGATCCGGCGAACTAAGAACGGCATTACGCGCATAACAATATTATACATTTTTTTTTATTACTCAGCTTTTATTTTCAGTTTTCACAATTTGTTACATAATACAGCGACAATATAAATTCAAACGAAATCTAATGCGATGTGAGCACCACGAGGCGTACACAGGTACCTATGGCGTATATACACGAACTCTATAGCGAACGACAACGATAGTAATAATGATTGAGTAACGGATTCGGGTTGAAATACGACATGAATAATATGATTATTGCTCAAATTGTGCAAGTCTGTCACGGTATCGTCGCTTATTTTATTCTATTTTTTGTGCATTGTTATTTATAATGACTATTGTTTAGGTCTTTTGTGGGGTAATTTTTTTTATCTATGTGTTGGTTACAGTAGTGATTAGAGATGACTTACGTTTTTTATTTTATAATGACGTATTTTATTATAATAAGTAGTACATGTACTATCTATACGCCTTAAGTCTGGCAATATCATATACCAGTCGTGGATCAAAAAAATCACCGTATATCAACTGTATCGTTTAGCACAGAAATTCTCTATTTGAAGCTGTAGAAGTCTTCATTTTTATTCTTGAAACCAAAATTAGCGATATTGAAACCAGAATATGATCATAATCCTTAAATATATATTTAATTATCCCTGTATGCAAAAATCAAAACAGGTCTTCAGTGAAATCTGGTGTTACGGTGAATGGGTAGTATTTTCGATTTATTTAGCTTCTATAATTGCATTTCTTTGAACTATTAAGTTTTTTTAAATGTAATTATTATCAACATCGCCTAGTATCTTAAATGGACGATTAGTTTATATTTATAATAATACGTAACTACTATGAAAATATTATTTTGGAAAGCAATTTTTTTATTTTACTGTGAAGCTTTAAAAATTAGGAAATTAATTGTCACTGTAATATTATTTTTTTTAAATACATTTTGGTAAAAGTTAAGTATTTACTTAAATTGTATTGTAAGTAAACAATTTAGTTTTACATAAATTCTTTGGTATATTTTATTTAAACTTAGGATTTTATACTTTAAGTACTATTATGAACTAAAAATAAATGAGTTATTTTTTTTATTGTGATTTTAGGAACCAAATCTTGACCCGTAAATTAAGTTGTAAAAACCTAAAAATTTAAACGAAAGACTATGAAGATTTAAAAGTCTATTTTTGAGCATTGTTTTGATGTTAGTTACGATAAACTTAATAATATATTGTTATATTATTACAATACTCCTCACTCATTTAATACTATGCATAAGGAATTTTCGAGGTGTTTGTTTAGAGAGCTGGATATTTTTTGCATCCGCTACACCACGACCTCGATCACCGCCCCATTTTATGTCACACTCCAAACTGCCTCGTCGCATAAATACACTCAATTAAATAATCGAAACTAACGCGGAATTAAAGACTGACGTATAATAAAACTTATGGGTTTCGTTTTTTTCCTAGCACCTTTTGAATCCAATTACTTGTACATGAAACGGGCTACATATGTGCAACAGAGATTTAAATAAAACATATAATATCATCGATCATTATGTTATATATTAATATAACATTATCGTATTATTTAAACACGACAATTAATTGATTGTATAATAGTATACTTATTATGGAAATGTGCTACCGTTAATCAAAATTATTTTGTGCAATCATTTACATAATATAAATTAATAATAAAATAAACTGAGCATTATATTACATTTGTATCTATGAGTGGATATTTCGACGGGATGAGTTATTGAGTTGATATTACTTAATAATTTTTTGTTGAACACGAACAAAGTTCACAAGTAATTTGCTAAAAGTTATGATTTGATGAGCTTCATAATCAAATCGAAGTCTTTTGCACGTCTTGAACGGGCGACCGTTAACGTTTAGTGACGAATAATAATGATTTTGTCATAATGTACCAACGTCGTTTAATAATAATATTATACACGTGTATAATAACGAAAAACGAATTAAAATTTTGCATATGTAAAATACTTCTGCTTGTATTATGTAATTAATTTTTGTACCATATAGCTGAACGGCAAAGTCACTGATTAAAAATACAATTTTCCACATTTATTCAATGGCCGAGTATAATATATTACACGAATTTTATTTAAGCACTCGATTATTATACGCTTATTACGCCGTCATCTGTTGTACATACAGCCATATTATAAACAATATTATATACGAGATACACATATATATTACAACTACACGGGTCAAGTAAACTGAATAAAAAATTTCACGGTACTCGGAGCTTTAATAATTAGTTTAAGTTGTTTTATAGAAATCTGTAAGTAGCAAAATTCGCGGCGAAGAAGGGGGGGAGGGCGAAAAAAGGAGAAATATTCTTCTATAATAATTTCAAATGAAAACTATGTTTGCGTGTACGGATAAAATATAATATAGTTTCTTCGTTTCCAATATAAATTAAATAAAAATAATAATAAACTTTTTCCACAATATTCGTTTGGTTGCACGTACAACAATGATAATAAACAATTACATAATAATAATTACGTACTCACCACTCTATCATTCTCTATCCCTCTCTTCCTACTAGTTCATTCGCCATATGTGTTGGTGTATAATATATTAACTATATATATATATATATTATATATAGGGTAAACATATTTTTGGGAACAATATAAAATGACTGAACATAATTTATTTACCCCTCATAGTTATACTGTAGCCGGTTACGGTCTATAAGTCAATTTCCGATATCAGAATATAATTTCATAGCCCATCCGAAAACTTGTATACGACAATAATTGCGAAGATTAAATAAAAGTCTGTTGTCCGAGTATAAAAACATTATTGCGGTCAAGGTAGGTGTACATGGAATTATTTATCGGAGATTGAAGACCGCATAAAATAGGGTCTGCAATGCGTAGCTTCCATATGGTATAGGTTAATCTTATTGTTTTTCCATCATTATAACCAAACTTATGGAACACGACATGTGATTTAATAATAATAAAAAAAAAACTTGATTCCCGCGGGATACGGAGAAGAAAAATCCTAACTCGTCGATCAATGCCGTGTGGTTTGATAAGTCTATTATATTATGTACGTTTTGAACAAAAGCTAATTGGTATATGTTCGAACGCGGAAACACGTGTATTCGCGATGGATTATTGAAAACATCATACTCGTCACGATATAGTTTATATTAGATTTTTAACGTGTATGACGGGGGAAAAGAATAATGTCACGTTATATGCCTATACGATACGATGCAGACACGTCGTATATATTATATTATTTGATTTATTCGTGGGGTAACAAAAATAAAAAATAAATATGATGTAACAACACACAGACAGACTTCCTCTATTTTATATATATATATATATATATATAGTATAATCACCCAGATATCTGTCTCTACGCCGCAGCGGGGATAAAGTGCGATTCCTCGAATATTTTGATTTTTTTCGAGACGTTCGCGCAATGTTTATCCGGTCGTTCGCGAACCTTTTATCTCGCAGACGTACGACAATATAATATTCTTTGTAAGCAGTAAACCTATTTTACCATCCATGAAACCACGTCGCTTTAATAATAGTACATTATATAATACAAATTATACACATATACTTACACTACACCACGTGCATGTCTGGAGATCTCATTATACATTAATCACTCGCGCTCTCGTATTCGCACGTAAATGATGAAATAATAATATTGGTGGGTAATGGCTAGAATATGCAATATTGATAACGACACGTATAGCTTACATTAATAAGAAATGTAGTTCTCGAGTCGACCACTCCGTGATGTAAGTATAATTATGAACTATTGCGTAGACTTTAATACTTGATTCGGATTTTTGCTCCAGGATTGACCCAACGTAAAAAAAAAATAGCAACCGAAATTGGCAAAATATAATGTTACAAGTACGTATATCTTATTAGCTTGTTATTAAAATTTACAAACGTAACGATAATAGCCGGGATGAATAAAAGTTAAAATATATTATGAAAACCGTATATACTATGTGTTATTATTATTATTATTATTTTTATAATAGTACAGAGGTACTTAAAACAGTTCACCTATTCGCTCGATTCCCAGAAATCAAGGTTTTTTTATTCTCCTTGCTAACTTAAATTTCTCTACGAACGCTCCCTTGCCTAAAATAATGTCCAATTATAAACTATTTCAATACCCTCGTTTTTGTACTTAGGCACACGTATAATATTTCAATTTTTATATTTTTTAATTTAATGTAATTTTTTATACTTATATTTGTAACTATACCTACATGTATATTTTTACTTAAAACTTTTTATATGTTTTGTTTTATTTTTTAAAGTTATTTTGTTATCACTTACACAAATAATATGTATGAAATTTCATTACATTTTTTGTAAAAGCCTTACAAAATTATTTCTTTTAAATAAATAAGTATTCAATATGTAGATATATAACTATTATTTTATTGTTGTAATATTGATGTCAACTCGTCTCAATATTTCACAAAAATAACCTACCAACATCCTCGGATACTCTCAATAAATAGGTACTATTAATGATTTTATATTCTAAAATCAATGGTACTATCAACCACAAATAACAAAGGAAACATGGTAGAAAAATTTAAATTAAGTACCACTTACAAACAAATTAAGAAATACGTATAAAATCTTCCATAAAAAAAAAAACCGGAAATTCCCCATTATTTTAAAAAGAAAATTTGAAGTAATAACCACCTGAGTCAATAAAATTTAGGACACAAGCAATTAACCCATTCTTTTCTCATTCCTAAATAACCAGCTCCATTGTATGACACATGGACGGAAAAATAAATTATTGAGATATATTATTATTAATTTAAATGATACTAAAATTTGCATCAGCGGTAATTATTTTATTTTTGCGTGATTATAGAGAATAAACCTGACAAATCTACTTCTAACTTTACAATAATATGTTTAAATTCATTACATCACCATTCAACCAAATGAATGTGGCATACATACATCAAAGATACGTATTTACTTTTGTGATGTGAAAAAATTATCAGCTTAAATTTTGGCACCACTGGTGTTGTACATGTAAAATAACTAGTATAACTACCTACCAAGTATTTTTTTTTTATTATTATTACAATATCGTCTCATAGTCGTATTCTCGTTAATTCGGATAACGAAAAATTAAATGTTTTTAGTATTTTCTTGCAGTGCTTCTTTTTTTATCAATATGAGTGGAAAACGTATAAAGTGAAGTGGTACTGAGTTTCGTAAAAAAGCCGAGGAAAAAACCGAACTAATTATGTCTATGACATCTGTAATTCAAAGTTTCTACAAAAAGGTAAAAACTAGCGTAAAATAAAAATACATTTATAATTAAAACAAAATAAAAAATTTTTATAAATTAGTACTCGTAAAAAATGTAAAATACTTAATTTATAATACTGCAGAGTACGGTTTTATTTAACACGTTTTTTCTTTATTGCTTATTTTTTATAAAGGGCGGATCAACATTATTTGTCATGTATAATAACTTTAATTCTATCCATAGTCTTACATGTTTTTAAACAAATTAAACAATTTCAACAGTGTTATTTTTAATATAAATTATTTTTTCATCGTGGGTACAAGGGTTGTAAAGGGCGGGATCTTAAAATCTATTCTCTTGCAGCATAGTCAATAACCCAGCATCGAAAGTAAGTAAAATAAAAATATAACAATAATATATTCTAATGGAAAAATATAAGGATGTACACACCCATATATTATATTATTTGTATATAGCTTGTTTATTTCTTAAAGTGAGTATAATAATACATATATATATATACCTGCAGTATAGACAAGCGAAGACGGACGACGATGACCACCACACGTGGGTTTTCGGACTTATCTGAAAATAACATAAATCATCTTTCATAATACTGGAATATTCGTGACAAAAATACATTTATAATAAATAGCATGTAATAAAATAAAAACAATGTCAATATCCCGGACACGGAGTTCTCGGAAGGTACGCGAATACAACTATACCACTGAATTTCCTTTTTTAAAATTGTATAAACTGACCCCGTCAAAAAAACCCAAACTGCGAGCGGTAATTGTCGTTAGTATCAGCTCGTTCTACAAAATAATAATATAAGTAATAGGTATCCCGTTGACACAATCCGTATATCTATGATTTCGCAGATTCGGAACGAAACTGATTTCGTGTAGGCATATACCTACCAACTACGTTGTAAACTCTTAAAATTGAAATACACAAGAGGTGACTAAATTGTTTTATAGTTTATAGCCTACAATATTATTATGTCAATAGGTATAACATAGTGCATTGTGCGAGATGCCGCACGCGGTCATTCAGTTGAATTATATAGAAAGTGAAGCGTGTCATCAACCGAAATACCCCAACGTATTAAGCACGTACAAAACCAAGTATTTCAATACGGAACGTGTTTATGTGGAAAAAAACGTACCTTTAAATATTTGGATCAACGTGCACCCTACCGATATGCACTATAATAGTAATATGAAACATATTAAAGTGCTTCTGAAGTTAACACAAAATCGATCGTTACACCTTTAAAATGTCGGCATTTATCTTCTCCTTAAATTTGATTTAAAAATGTAAGAAATTCAGTACTTATTTTCACGATATATAAGTAGTGTGTGTACGAAATTGAAAAATTAAAAATAATCATAAAAGTGGTATTTAGTAATCGGTCTCGGTGAGTTAATTTTTACACGTAGTCTATATTTTCATATTATGATAAATGATTGTAATAAAAATTATTTTCACATAACCTTGCGATGCACTTTCAAATACGCTACGGCACCCGTCAAAATATTAACCGAAATCAATTAAAATCGACACTGTTCCGTCCCGATGTTCCGTTTCTATCGTTCGGTAGTTCGGTCACTACTATAATAGCTACGGTGTTCAAAGCCGGACTCCTGTTTAAGAGTAGACAAACAGTGTGTCATGCACAATTTTTTCGTTCGATTCCGCAGCAAACTTGTGTGTGATAACCGACAATCATTTACATTCTCATCTAATCCGCGTTATTAAATGGTGCTATATACGCGCACCCGCAAAATAATAAATCGTAATAATTGTAAGGTAACAAACTATGAACTAATCAACTAAACCTATGTGTATAATATAGTACAGTTTGACTTTCCGTCACTATTGACGTGTCTTATTCGCGGGGTATATTAATATACGACGTATTGCATAATTATTTGTATGACGTGCATAATATAATATAATTTTATATTGCAATGGTCGTGTAAACTGTATACCGTATAGGTATAATGTATACGCGCGTATTATACTGCACACTTACTGACGGTTGTCCCGGGTCGGCGCTTTTGTGCCACACCGGACACCGAGTGGCCATATAACATTATACTTTTATACGTTTATAATAAAGGTAAGTAATTAAATATGTCTCGAGTGGACCATCGTTTGATCTTTTATTCCGTGATGAAAGCACCTAAACCGACAAAACGTTCCCTACGCGACTAACATTAGCACCATAGTCGGTGATCGGGGAGGGGGGCTTACGGGGGCTTAGCCCCCCAAAATAAATAATTTGAAGTTAAAGCCCCCTTAAAAATATTAAACAAGCAATACCGTAATTTTGTACAGTTTGCAGAATTTTTATCATTATTTTATATTCTTATATCCACATTTATATAAATGTACCTAGTACAGTGGTTCTCAATCTTTTTAGTACCGCGGCCCAAATTTACCCCGAAAAATCTTTCGCGACCAACATGGTTTCACTTTTCAAAAAGTAGTTATAAAAAACAAAATTTGTATAACATAAATATTTATAAATTTGTAATATATATTTAGTATTTTATAGGTTTATAACCAATTTATTTTTATAAATGTACTTTTAATAATGAGGTGTATGCGAAACATGTGCTTGTTTTCTGTTATGGTTAATAACAGCATTGACATCATAATACAAAAAATTGTTCACGACCCACTAAAAATTGACTGACGACCTAACTTTTAAATACAAAATCATATTATTTATTCTTTAAAAGTCTATCTGTAGCTTTATCTGTACTCTATGTCTCTGTGATATGTGTCGGTTCATAAATGTTTCTGATAGAAAATGCATAACTATTGCATAGAATCGTCTTACAAATCGTCAAATACAATGTTTTTTTTTTACAACTAACCTTTTGTATAAAATGAATTAATAAAGAATAATTATTTTTAAATAAATTGGTTTCTGATTTGTGATATAATAAAAACCTATTTGACAAAACCTAACATTTAATAAATACTTTCAAATCTATTTTTTTATTTTTTTTATAGTTGTATACTTGTATACTTGTATCTATTTATTGTTTTAAATTGAAATAAATATGTCTTCAAATAAAAAAATAAAACAAAGTTCATTAAAATCATTTATTATTGCACCAGTTGCGTGTCCATCAGATCAGACAGTCGAATCTTCAACATTACAAATTCTTGAACCACATACAACAAAAAAACGTTCTTTATCGTCCAATATTGATAAATCAAATACATTTTTTGTTGGATTTATTAGATCCCCCGCCAGAAAAAAATTGAAAATACGCCACTGCTTTGAGAAACGCTGATCTAGTACATTACATACATACTATTTACCAATTTATTATTTACGGTAACATATCGAACAATTAAGACATTGTTATTGGTGATATTGAAAATACTAAAAAGAATATTTCACCTCAAATATTTCCTAATCTTTATAAAATGATACAACTTGCTTATTCTGCTACTTATACATTAAAAAAAAATGTAATGAATTTTCAATATAATATATTGAAAAAGATAATACTAAAGCTTTAAGTAATGAAGCTATTTTAAATACTTTTAACAAAAAATGTAATGTAATAATAATAATAAGTTAAAAATGGTAATAGTATTTTATTAATTATTCTTTTTTTCTATGTTTGTAATTATTTAAGTTATTTTGATAACGAGAACAATTTTTATGAGTGATTTAATGTAAAAATGAGTTTTTTGGGGTAGAGGGGCAACGCCCCCACGGGTCTGTTTGGCATCAAATATTTGAGCCCCCCTCAATATTTCACAGGATCTCCACCTATGATTAGCACCCACTTTTACATAATCATGTACACGATATGTATAGATATATATTTATACAATACTAAGGCCAAGAAAATTTGGATTAGGTTATTGGACGTGTGCGTTTGATATTATAATGATCTGTGATCAATTAAACAATGTGGCCGTCTGGGTTTATAAAATACGTTGGCAGATGTACTTTATTCTCTTAATATAATAATATAGGTTATCCTCCATATCTTGGCAAGGTTAGGTTAGCTTTAAAATAATTAAATTTATGGGTAAACAGTTCCATTTAAAAAAATGTAAGACAATAAATCGAATTTTAACTAGGTAGGTAAAAAAAAATGTGTCGAGTCCTGGCTATAATCATGTCTGTTTGCATTGAACAAGAGATACCACGACGTGGAGGATGAGTAGGTAGTAAAATTTTGAGTTGCGTGGATTTAAAGAGCAAATCCAAAGATGAATTTCGTTTTTTAAGTTTTGTAAATTCCTAAATTATTAGTTTTTAACCATTAAAAATGAACATTATTTTGTTTAGTTTGCTTTTCATTGCGTCAATATGTCTATTCAAATATATTTAAGGTATATTTTGATGTTCAAAAATACGCAAAAATATTGACAGTGAACGACTGCATATTATATTATAAGTTATTAATTTAGTTTTATTTATTGAAATTCATATATTCTGTTTGTTTAAATTGCAATATAACTCATTCTATAAATATCTTCATCGAACTATATAATGATTTAGAAAAATGTTTTATTATATAATTATTAAATTTACTTTATTAAATAATGTTATTTTCGATGAAAAAATAAGATATGATTAATTAAACCATTCCAAGAATCATTCAAGCGCAGTCAAAACATAAAACTATATGTTTACTATACACAATTATTTATGCATATTGCACTTAGTAATTAGAATAAATGATAATATAATATTATTTATTAATATGCTATATAAGCAGTAAAATATAAATTCCTAGTACCTACCCACTATATTTTTAAACCTGGTTGGTTTATCGTTTGAATCGATTTTCAGAATAAATTAGTAACTCAAGGAAATGAACAAATTCAAAAAAAATATGTAAACAGTGAGTATCATTAATAATACAATAATATATAGATCGTTTGAATTATTTATGTTACGACTTTTTTCACAATTTGTTTTACCATCGACCACCGTCGTGTTATGATATTAATATTAAGTAAAATATTTTAAAACGTATAAGTCATAAGACATAATAATATAGCATGTATTAATTACTGGACCAAAAAAAAAACCACAAATAGGTACTGAAAATTAGTCGTTAATAAAATTGTTATGTTCCATTTGTATATTATGTACTTAATATTAAAATTATTTTGTTTCGTTACGAAAATCCAAAATTATTTTATATTGTAACTGTTATAAGTTACAAAAACACAAATATGATCAATTGTTTCTAGAACTTTAAAAGCTTTTTATTTTTTCAATTCAAATTTGGTGGTTTTACTATTTTACAAGTACACCTACTGAAAAATAAACATATGCCCACATATATTTTACCGAACGATCTATTTAATGCAAAACTCATTATTTGAAAATATTTTTTTACTTGATTTTAAGTTGTTAAAAACAAATTTTCTAAAAACTATATTTTTACTATTTTTATCACTATTATGTTTTTAATTTATCTACTTATTTTAGTGACTGCGTGCATTTATAATTTTTTAATCCAAAACAGGATATTTTTTAAGTTTTGAAATACTGCGGTACATAAAAATTAAATTTTGGACGAGTAGTTCATGACTTCATGAGATTATATCTTATAAGTATTTAAAGATTTTATGAACGGATTGGAGCAGTACACGAATACCTCATAAAATGTTTGTCCAAAACTCCCTTCACTAGAACTTATTAAAGTTATAACTATAATAAACTGCTTGTTCTAATTTTGATTTTTACAAATAAAAATACACCAAATAATTTTTTATTCTGGAATATGAAATTAAAAACATATGTTGTCATTCAAAAAAGTAAAAATTAAAAAATAAATAATAACGATAAGAATAATAAAAAATAGATTTTTCCCAAAAATGTTTTGTAGCAATTTAAAATTATGTAATAATGAGTATCTTACGATATAAAAACAATCACTCCTTGTATATCAATATAACTATATAATATTCAGAAACAGAAAAAAATCCAATACTTAAATTCAAAAAGTATTATTGGGATGAAAATATACTGTCTTACATGATACGATATATCAAGTGCAGCGGGTGAATATGTGGCGGACTGCAAACGTTCAGAGAGAGAGAGATTTGAAATTTGAGAGTGAGAATTGTCGGCGCGCGGATTTAACGCGTGCCCGAGAATACCGCAGATGAAGGGGGAGTGAAGAGTGCAAGCTGTCAATGGGTAATCTCGATTTTTTTTTTCGAAATGCGATCGCAATGTGAGCAATGTAAGGGGTTATGAGGTACAGTTCACTGGCGATCACGTCAACTGGAACGGTGCCATTTTTTATTTTTTTTTAATCGCAACATTTCGTTTACACTATATTATATAATATATATACACTCTCAGTGGCGACTCGTGAAGGCAGTTTCCGAGATTGTAGGGAACAAAAATGTTTTCAAGCTACTGTCTATACAAACCCGAGTAATGAGAATACTGTTAATGTTTAATGTATAATAGGATCGATGCGATAATAATATTGTTTGAGTTGACATGCGATTTCTCTTTGGTGGGACATTGTGACAATTATGTTGTTTAGGTTATATTAGTTAAATAAATTTTTATACGATGCAATATTTTTTTTTTCTTTATTGTATCGTGTTTTTTGGTTACCCGCACAGCCGCGTTGTCTTATAGTTTTATTTGTTCTGATAAATCGAGGCAAAATATTTATCGTTATACTTGTGATGTTAGTAATTGTAGGTAGTGAATAGTGATGCTATCTGCCGCTGGACAGTTACGGTAGTATATTTATCGCAATACGAAGTCTTATCATACATTTTTTTATAATTTTCAAGATAAATCTATTAGTTAATTTCAGATAATCTATAAATAAACAAATAATTTTAGAAATTAAAAAATTAAGAAAATTATATTAATTACCCGATTGTAACGAAATATTAAAATGAAAAATATGTATTCTTATTTCTTTTTCTTTTGGCTTTTATTATAATTTATAATAGATGTAATATGAAATGCGGCCATACTATTTCATTAAAATAATTTTAAAAATAAATTGAACTATAGTGATGATAAAAATAAAATGTATTTCAGTAAACTTGTGCTTTGTATAATCTAATATAAAATAAATTGATTTTCAATTTCCAATATTATTATCTTCAATAAAGAGAAAACATTTTAATGTTATTATTTGTAATCTATTTATAATGATGACCATATAAAATAGTATTGAACATTTCATTCTAAAATTTGGTCTAAAATCAAATCATATAATATTATTCCACGATAAAACAAAAATGTGTAAAGTAAAATAAATGTGATCAATTTCAAGTCAAGAATTCTCTAACAGCAGTCTCGCATTCACCCGGTCCTAGTCGGATAGCGTATACTAACAATATTTATAGCCTGTTTATTTAAATCTTCCAATCGCAGCAAAATGCGTTGTTATGCGCACGGAAATTCGTGGAAATCGATTTCGATTCAATGGACATGATTAAAACGATAGCAAGAAAATTCCGGTCGAGCGATGACATGACGTATGGAAAAAAAATTACAATCGTTCCTAGGTTCGTAATATATTTGTGTATATTACACGTGTGCACCTTTGTTGTGGCCGACCTTTTAAAATAAAAAATTTTCTTACGACATCGTCGATATAAAATGCACGAGTATAAAATATTTTATCGCTACATACCCAATACATATTTATAAAACAAATATCGAAACGAAAAATTATAGGTTAGAGCCGTTTTTAGTGCAATAACATCCGGTTCCTATTTATATAATAAAATGTATAAACTATTTTATATTATAATATTCAATGTAACCGGTGAAACTATACACTATTACTATTATAACAATAAGATAGGTATCGGAAAGTTCCTAGAACGGGTATGATATTTATAAGATTATTTTAGCGAATACTTCACTATACCTACAACTATGCCTTTTACCTACGCAATAAACAATTAAATTAATATACATTTTTAAACTGAAACACTTTTACATTAATTAAATATCAGACAGATAGGTAAGCGAGTAAATATTTAATAAAATATATCAACGACAATAATGTGTACTTCAGCGCCGTCACAAAGCGAGCAGCGGTTTTTCACCGTAGAGTAGACGCGTATTTTGTTATCGTTCACTGTTTATTTTTTCTCATCTTTCGTTTTCGACGTCGAGACGTCTTTAATTTAACGCAACTCTTATTTTTTACAATACCATTTCCCTTGTTTTTATGCGAAACGGTTTTTTTTTATTTTTTTGTCGTCGCTGACATTGAACATTGAAATACACACACACTCTCTCAAACTTGTATATATACATATTAAATACATATATACATTATTATTATACCGTGAGGCGACTCGTCTGCCAAATATTTAAATTGTTTTTACCGCTTTATGAACGCGCATTTTTACGGATCAGACACAACGCCTGCGCATACGTACAAATTAAATAAATTGTTAACTATATTAAATGTATAATCGTGCGCATGATAGTATTATATTATACGTCGTGAGTATATTACAATTAAATTAATATTAGTATAAACGA
The DNA here is from genome assembly GCF_003676215.2 of Rhopalosiphum maidis. Lineage (NCBI taxonomy): Eukaryota > Metazoa > Arthropoda > Insecta > Hemiptera > Aphididae > Rhopalosiphum > Rhopalosiphum maidis. Next base: position 13,820,096 of record NC_040879.1, read on the forward strand.
GTCGACGCGAATAATAATAATAATAATAATAATAATAATAATACAAAAACGGAATAAAGTTTTGGAATAAATATCCATAATCGCATATACATAATGATGTTATACCAGTTACCACTCGTATAATCTAAATGAGGAAATAAAACAAATTAGGATTTTGTCGCGACGCGTAAGTATAAATTTACAAATAATAAATGTATAAATATTAAGTCGACAGCGTAATCTGCATATTATTATAATAATATGTACACCAATTGTATAATAATGTGGGCAAGAGGAAAATAGTGAATTATAACCATAATAAACAAATGGCGTGTAATAATGTATGTTATACTGTATACATAATATTGACATAGACGTCTGACGATTGCGACGATCCGTCTTGCAGTGACAATATGATGTCTGTATTTGATCTCAATGGGCCTGCGAGAAAATGTTTTAATTTTGGACGCCGTTTATTTAGACAACTAGGCATGTGGGCCTGTCAAAATTATGATGTTACGTATAGTTAATGAATCAAAAAAAAGTAAATACATAGATCCTAGATTTTAACAAGATGAAACTCAAGAGAAACTCACTAGTTCAAATTTATTGAAGGTAGTTGATGTTATATGAGAGATTTCAAACTGAAATCTATACTGCAGTGAGATTCGCTGTCAAGTTATCTACAGGATGGTCTCTTTCGGTTATCACACGCGAGACACAATATCAATATCGGAGAATTCTATGAATATAATATAATGTATAATAAGTACGTGACTTTAAAGTGAAACAGTTTCTTCTAAACTATATAAGTACATATTGATATTAGTATTATTATTATTGTATGATGCACGAAGAAAATTGAACAACGAAATTTTCATTATGTACATGTAACTACATATTATTATATAATTATCTCGTTATGGATTTAACAACAAAAAAAAAAATCCGAAAAACTCGTAGCCTTTTAAAGTGGTTATTTGATTGTGGTGGGAGTAGGGATGCGAGTACAGGACTATAAGAGAGTCTACAGAGTTAGCGTTAGAAATAGCGTCAGAACGGCTAAAAGCTTTACGCCTGTGGGCGGTGTCGAGGGATTAGTCAGTGTGGTCGCCGCACAATCAAATTGAAGAAAAAATAAAGGCATGTACGGTTTTATTTTATCGTATCTAGGTGTATATATATATATATATATATATGCGTATCACGTATGTGTTACTGCTAGTATATTATGTTTCTATACGGTTATCATGCGATTGAGCATAAAACATTTTTTTCACGACAGGATTGAGAACATTTTTCAGTGCATTAAAGGATAAAGATGTACATAAGAAAACCTTCTCGATTGAGCATAAAAAATTATACGATGTTCCCATCATTTGCCACGTTAAAAAAAACAAACTATTTTACACAAAAAATATTAATTTCAATAATATAATTACAATAATACAGGTATGGTATGAGTAAAAAAAAATAACACGATTCCATGGTCATATGAACTGCAGTAACTGCTACATTTTTGTACCTTATTATAGTAGGTATGTGTTTCCGACTTTTCTTGAATAGAATAGTAATACAAAATTGTTAAAATCAGTTTTACAATTCAAATATTAGTTGATAGCTTTTGTATGTTTTATTTATTATTTTTAAATTATTTGGCTGTTTTTATAGATTTATGAAATTTATTATGTTCAATTCAATTAATTGCATCTATGCTCAATCGGAGTTTAACAGTATGCCTAGAGCTACACTAGATGTTGGTTGACGCTACTCCGCAAACGACTGTTGAGAAACAAAGAGTATGGGAACAGTGATTTAAAAAAACGACAGGTAAGCGTTCGGTCGGTCCATCGTTTTTTTTTTTTTTAAAAAAAAAAAAGTAATACGAGTCCGTTATACTATTTATGGTTAAATACTTTTGATAATATTATAATATTATTGTATAACGACGTGGACCACAACGTCAGTGTATGATGGTATATGTTCGCAGCCATCGTTCTATTATGCATTCCTAGCACGAATCCACGGCGTTTTTCGATTCGGTCGCTTATAAAATACAATATAATATTATTATGTATCAGAAAGCGATTTGGGCGCCCCTCTCTGTTAACCTATATTATTATTGTATGACGACCCAACGAGAATTTATTTTTAGGGCAGCGCGATAGTAATTTTCTACACGCATATTTTTTTTTTTATTTATTTATTTCCCTGGAGCCGTCGTCGGCGCACGTCTATTATGGGCCATAACGGGAGATGCGGCGGCAGCACCGCGTATATGTACACGTTTTGCACGCAGACCTCGTTTTCGACGCGTTGGCACCGCAAGCTCGGGATTTATTTAAGTTGTCGAGTCTGTCGGCCGCCACGCACCGCACGTTAGCGTTTCACGGCTGGTGCGGTGCCGTCGAGTATTTTTAAACTCGCGGGCGAGCTCCCGACACACAATAAGCCAGCTGCCGCCGCCGCCGCCTCCGAGAGGCCTCGACGAATCTCGGTGGGTGTACGTGACACGACGTACAATACTCGCCTCTCAGACACGATAGATTTTTCTAATATTTTTTTGCGGCAATAACGTCGATATAAAATTACCATTCAGAAACTATCAATCGTTCGTCGTTCGGGAAACCGTGATGGTTTTTATTTTCCAGCCAGAGAGCCGCGGTGCTGTACGTTGGTGTATTATATTACACTACACATAGTACATGGTAGTAGGTATCGTATTATAATAGTACAATCGTAGTCGTAACTACATTATCATTATTAATCTTACACTCTTGCCTGCATAATGTTATTATTTTTTAGTGTATATTATCATAATCATGACGTGTCATTGGCCCGCATCGTGTATCATAATATATACCGTACACTCATTATTATTATTATTATTATTATTATTATAACACTGCCGTTTAAATTATATCAATCATAGACGTCTATGATATTATAGCGATTGACGACGACCTACACTCACGACGAGCGCATACTGCTGCAATTGCGGTGACATAATAATAATGGTAATGATGATAGTATATGATGTAGGCTTCCTAAACGGACGAAAGACGGTGCAGCGGGCCGGAACGCGTAGGTAGTATAATAGTATTGTAATTGTACATTCGATGGGGCCTGGATGTGTATATATATAGGTATAGATGCGCGAGTTATGTCGAAATTCGGTCTTGTAAAAAAAATTACAATATTATTATTGTTCTCGTCCGGGAGTAATATTGGTATTAAATACCTACGTTGCGTTATTACTCCCCGCCCACTACACGACTTCGGATGAGAGAAACAAAATATTACTATTATTACAAGTCGCGTGAGATGCGAAAAACGGATGTTACCTATTTATAGTTACAACTTACAACGGCCTCGCGGACCGATTAACATAATATAATACCTAACCAACAGTTTATTATTATAAAACGATCACCCATTTTTGTTGGTAGAATATCTGAAATGACGAACACAGAAAGTCTGCGATATTACCGCGGCTATGTGCATGAATTGGAACTACATATACACCGAAAAGAACCGGTTCTGCGGTCAGAACCTTTCCCGGACTTAAGTCACAAGTACGATTATTGAAACCGTAACAGATGGTTCGATAGAACTAAATCTATATTATAATCGATGGTTTAGTAGTTTCGATTTTTCATAGATTTTTTTGTCAAGTCATGCGTATACATTGTATAGGAACTGGTGCATACTGGAAATCGGAATCAACTGAGTCAGGTACTTATTTAGTTTTGAAAAACTCAAATAGAGATTTTTGCTTATCCTATAAATCGAACCAAAACCGAAATCGAAAAAATTTAAAGTCCTCAGTTATAGGTAGAATAATATATGATATTGATAAATCGGTACTTAACGGAGTAGTGAGTACCAATCGATACAACGATCAAATGCACACTTTTTTTTCATATTATACGATTGACCACGAGCGTTTACTATGTTTGAATTTTAGTTTAATGTATTAAAGGATTTTAATAATATTTTATTATCATGCACAACAATCAACATGCACATTTTGTAAATTAATGTAGACGAGTACGGTTTTGAAATATTTTAGAGTTTTTAAACGTTAACAGGGTTATTTCATAATTGAATATAATAATATTATTATATAGGTATACAATATAGGCGGCCGTAAGGATTCTATGAATTATTATGAGACTGGGCGAGTTATTGATAATTTATAACTGAGTTGTGAAGTTGATATAAATATTTAAAACAAGTTCAATGTTGATAGTTTACTAATTATTTTTATTGACTTAGCTATATTTCAAGAGTCTTACAGTTATACGAACAATAATTAACTTGCTAAGTTAAGTTCATATTTTTTAAATATATAAATAGCTAAAAGATATTTTAAAATAGTTGCCTGTATTGTATCAAAAATAAATTATTGTTATTAAATTTAATTCCGATTAATGTGAAAAAGAAGACAATTTGAGAATAAAAATTTTGATTTTCAATTACCACGATAGATAATCATTGATCGATAATAATTTTATTTTATAATTTATAAATAAACGTAACTTGGGTTTGATTGAGATTAAATCGTTATTTTATTAAGTTAATTTCAATAAAAATCAAAAATAATTTATGTAAAACGGTCAAGTTAAAAAGTTAAAATTAACTTAGTTTTAGACTTTTGAATTCGCTTATGCGCACAGCATAGCATTATCATAATAATAATAATATAATGTGTCATACACTCGTGCCGATGATGAGGTTATTTTCAGATGGACAGGTATAATATTAGAACGGCGTATTTACGGTTTAACGTTTATCTATAGAATCATACAGTGTTTAGACATTTAGTGCACACGCGTAAGGTCGTTGTCGCTGTGCGCGTGCACCGGTGCAAAAGGGGGTGAAAAGTAGACGCCACGGCCTTGCTTGGATTAGGCGCGTACATAGATATATGCGTGACCTCTTTTGCTCAGGAGGGGAGTGTGCGCGCGGAAACGAAAAACAAATAAAACGAATCGACTATATTGGATATTCACAACTCACAAGTTACTACATAATATTATGATGTGTATATTGTTGGATCAACCGTATAAAAATGTGCGTATAATAATAATATACAATACTATAATGGGCGGGTATTGTGTTACATAAAAAAAAAAAATAAAATAATAATAATAATATCATGTACAGGTATATGTCAATATTATCAGTAAATATAAAATCAACATTTAGTTTACTCCTCAGACGAAAGTTGAAATTCCGTTCCAGAGGTATACAACACGTCCTATTGCAGTACACGATTTTGTCCACTTATAACGTTTATAAGATTAACACCCGGCTAAATTTTAATTGAAAATAAGCTTTTGTGAGCCAGATAGGTAATGTATTATATAAATAATTTAAAATGTAATTCGTAGATTTTATGTTTACACATTGCATATTATATTGTGTCAATGATATTGTTACGCACAAAAATAAAACCAAACAATAATACTATCAAACTCATTTTTAAAAATCAGTACATTTTAAAGTCTATAGGGATAAATCAATAAAAAATGTTTCTAAAAAGTTGGCCAATTCTGGAAAAATAAAATCCAATGGTACAAACAAAATATTATAGGTATAATAACGAGGTATACACAGACCGCGACGCTTTGTCCAACCATAAATCTATACATTTCGGACAATGCGCTGCCGTCTCGGTAATATAATATACATATCTATTATATAATAATAATATTAAGAGCGATTACCGCTGATGTTGTCGCAATCTATGTATAATATTTAGGTATTGTAATCATTCATTTTGTCGTGAAATTTTAAAGGAATAGTTCAGTGAGCCCAAATATTGCCGGCTACTTGCCTTGTTCTTAATAATAATAATATCATATAAATATTGGCGTATATATATTATATATTATATCCGCCGGACCGGCCCTCGAAAAGCCAATATCCGCGATATTATAAAAGCTGCGTGCGCCGACCGTTTGCTTTTATTACGGCAACAAAACGGCGTAATACCATTCGCAGTATATAAAATCCGCCGCCGTTGTCGGTACAACTTACCGCCCAAACAACCGTGTAATAATAATATAATATGACGAGGAAACGCACTCTCTTTTCTCCGGGACATTTATTTACATTACACTATATATTATACGCTACGCACACACACGCCCGCGCGCGTATTCACGTAATAATAGTGGATATTATATATATACTGTTATATTATATTGTGGTTGGGATTGTGTTTGTTTGGCGCTTACGGACATATACAAACGGATCGCGTCATGTTTTGTATTTAATAGTTCGCAAGATGTGTTGAAAAAAATTACGAGTGGTCGACGAAGACCATTGTTAAACTGTTATTATTATATTGTCATCATACTGTCGTCGTTATATTCGTTATTGTGTGTCTATTGTACAGGGTGATTCTTTTGATTGCAAGTAGATTTATGAGTTTTTGAACATTATTTTTTTTCTACGTGGATAATGGACATTGGCCAATTGATAATAATTTTGTATTAACTAGTATTTTAGTATTATACAAATTCCATAGTAAATTATGCTTTAGTCGGGCTTTCAGTCGGTGACTGGGTGAATATTATGTTAATTGCCTCTGAAAAATCATGAGTGCATCACGCCACTGAGTATCCCCTTGTATGACGTATTAATTATGACAATGGAATTATTATTATTATTAATTATTACTGTAGTAGTCCATATTATGGGGTGATAGTTGTAATCATTTTTGCTATTTCATAGAAGTTTTGGTGCTCAAGTATTATTTATGAACAATTATTTCTATCATTAAAAAAAAATATATATTTATATATAGCATTCGTAATCGTGCACTTGCGTTAGTTTTTAAAAATTATTATAACGTACGATAAAATAATTTAATAAGTATCCGAACCGAAAGTAATAACTACAAACATTATAGGTACCTACCTACTATGTAGGTAAAGTAGTCGGCTAAATGTTAATACTACATAATATTATAGTAAATACGTGCTTATACATTATAGCAATATTATAGTTTTCATTGATTCGTTAAAAATATTATAATTTATCAACAAATCATATTCGAACAATTTATTACGATTTATCATTTTATATAGTGTATAACGAAATGGCGTGGATGACAATTTTTTGTCGTATATATAGTTTCAAACAACCGTCTTAAAATCACCCAACTCGGTCTATACTACACTACGGCATTATGCGGAGAACAAAAAATAATGATTATTATATGTTCGTCTGTTCCGGTCGCGTTTTGCTCCGATATCCGTAGAACCACTACCATTATTGCACTCCGTTCCGGTTCCAAATCGGACGTGGTGCTGTTCATCACGCGTTGCAGTTTAAAATATTATATTATACGTCTGTTTCTGTTGAAACAATAATAATAATAATAATAATGTAATATCATGCATTACCTATAATAATGCCTATTCAATTATTATATGTAAGTATCTTCATCGTCGTCATTGCACTAGCGAAACGTTCGCGGGTGAAAGTGAAAACGGATTAAAACACGATTTGAATTTAAATTATTCCGCACATAGGTGCACATAAACGAATGAACACTCATACGAGCACACCACATAATATATTATAATATTAAGTGTTTGTCGCTAAAACACGTGTATTGATCTATTCATGTATTTGTACAATGTTCACCGTTTATAATTCATTTTGCTTATTTGCATAATATGTATACGCTCGCACGTTTCGGTGCATTGCTGAATATAATATAATATGTGATGATATACACAGTACCTACCTCTATAATAGTAATGATAATAACCATCAACGTGCGTACTATATAGTATTATATTATTATTATTTAAGGTGATCACTGTACAGCATGTTCAACCACATTTTTCCTTTAATATAACGCAGGTCATATTTTCGAATACTAGTGATTTTCGTATCATTTAAGAAGTGTCAAATATGTCGATACAAACTTTTGTTGTTCAAACGAGTACCACCGTTTTTCAAAGATTAATTATTCAGCGGATAATAATTATTATTCAGATAAGATATTTAGTACAACAAAAAGGATACCAATGTAACTTTTGCTATTTAATTGAATTGAAAATTATAGCAGGTAAACTATATTAATCAATTTACATTTTACAATTTTTAATAATTGTCTGAATAATAATTAATAAGAACATCATGACTAAACAAATATTCAATTTACATTCATTTACATATTTTTAAAAACCACAGTACTAGTATTATTGAATATTATACTTAATATAAAAAGTTTAATAAGTCGGAAACTACTGGTCCGAATTTTTATGATACATTAGATTTTTTTTGAACGGGCTTTATATAATTTATATTATATGTTATATTAGGTTTAAGTTATTTAAAAAATTACGAAAATCAGATTCTCAACGACTACATTATAAAAAATAAGTAAACAGGGGTTGATCACGCTTGATGAATCACACTGTATACAAGTAATATACATAATAATATATATTATATTAAACGGTTTAGGTATTAGCTGACGTACTACACGTTCGGGCGTACCGCAAAACGCAATAATTTTCCAATCGATCGCAAGCCGAAAATTGTATTTTTTAGTACGTAGGACTAGAAGATATTTTACGTATAGTGATGTGGTAGAGGAGGGGGATGCGCTGAGTGGTTCCGAAACGATTTATCACCGATTTATATGAGGATTATTGTAATTGGCCGGATATACGTTATGCATATTACACGATTTAAATTATCGCCGAATAAAAATTTGAACATCGATATAAATGCGATCAAATTATTATTATATAAATTGAACATAGGGGTTCCTTTTTTTTTTTTGATAGGGAATGTTTGTGACCTCAAAACCCCTCTCCATCACGCTGTGTTGGCGTAATTTACTTTGCATATAGCCACCAATGAAATTTTATACGTGATAATTGCGTATTTGTTAATTATTATGAATTGTGTACGATGTGTAGATCGCTGCAGTGGAATTGCCCTAAAAACAATGTAGGCTATATAGCTAGTACTATATAAACTTACAAACTGAAAATTTATAATGTCAGGTAAACATATACGTGTTAAGTGTAGAGAAAAAGAGCTCGTTAAACTATACATGGGTAGATAAAAAAAAATTATTCTTAATGATTGACCTTTTTTATATATTTTTTCTATCAAGTATAGTGATAAAGAAAAGCGGCAGTGCAAGAGTGCAAGATAAAAAGACACGGACAACTACTATATAATAGGGGAAATTGGCTTAAAAACTCTCAACAGGACACCCCTCAAAAAACTTTGCACACCTTGTATATATGTACATGAGTACTATAGGTGTAGGCGTTGAATAAAAAAGGTCTAAAAACATCCGTTTCTTCAGATGATAAATCGTACACGACGATGGAAAAAAAATATATAATATATATTCCGATCATTAGGGTAAAACTTTCGACGTCACACCTATCGCGAAAAAAACACAGTTGTATCGTTATAATATGTATATGCTTATGACATAAAAAATGGCAGACATTTTAGGTTCGGATAAAATAAGTTTAGACGTTTTAATGAAATAAATCACGATTTTAATACTCTATTTTTTTTATGCACTCGGCGGCGGAGTATATTTCACATTTTATCGTGTGTGCGCAATTTGTTAAATAGGATTGTATTAAAATTGAAATCAAAAGGCTTATTCAATTTAAAAAATATATTACTATGGTTTACACTGAATAAAATATTTATTCAAATTTGTTTGAATATAAACTCACACTGAAATTCACGGCCTAGATGATAACATAATAATAATATAAATGTGAGTATATTACGATGCATCTATTGCGTCTACAAAGCTGCTTTTTAATCATGGATGATGTATATTTTACGTTTAAGCAGGGAGAATATACTTCATAATACCATCATTGCATTAATGCATTATATTACACATGATAATATGTAATTGCTGTGGATTTTCAAAACACGATTCGTTTTATTATTTTCACAACGGTTAACGGCTGTTTATAGGCATTTTATTTCAGCGAAAAAATATGTAACTAGGTGGTGAGTTGTATGTTTAGTTACTATTATAAACTGTGCGAAACGTTGAGTTGAACCAATGGGAAGATAAAAACATAATTATTAAAACCCAACACCCGGGACCAGGATGATTTGGCAATGGTATCTGGTCGGACGATATAATATTATAACATAATAATTAATGGATGAACAACAAATAAAATTTCGTACTGCTACACTGTGTTTTTGTCGATTGAAGTATTTAAACAAAGAAACATCTACAATTTTGTAAATGTATGTTTTTGATTTGGGGATACGACCCAAAACTGTTGGCCAATAGCATGGTAAATAGACTATAACTATATATAGTGTATAAACTAAATGGATCTGGCAACAATTTCATACAATATATTGTTATATGTCGAGCAGATGTTTATTCGATTAATAGCCATGAATCATATATTATAGTAGTAGGTATATATAGGTAATAGTACTAATTTTTTCCCGACTGATAATGGTTTTATTCATTTTTTTTAAGCTTTGCCGTATTACACAGTGTAATCATTTTTTATTTTCATAAACTTTTTACTTCGTTAACTATGGCGGTGGTCTGTACATTGGAAAGTTTTCGCGCCGTAGTAGTTTTAAAGCGTGCGAGCGACGGACGGACGGACGGACCGACCAGCTGAGCCAAGCGTTTTATATTATGCGGGGCAACTACAACAACAACAAATAATAAATAAATTAACGAAAAAAAAAAAAAGCACCCCCGTAATCTCGACGCAAAATATCTCAACTGTTTTGCCGCCTAGGTACCTACGGCGTTTTGAATTTGATAAATTATTATGTCGTGCGATACGCAACCGAACCTCGGTGCGGTGCGTGCGCGATTGATGGGTACAATGTGATATCGTTACATTATTATTCGTATAACCATATAACAATATATACGATTAATATAATAATGATGTATTACTATATAATATGTGTGCCGACAGCTCAAAAGTTATTTTATAAACAAATCAGTATTATGCGGATAACGAGAGTAAAAAATGAAAAAAATAAAAAAAACGTCAAACACGATTTATTATGTTTTCAAAAAATTAAAAACCTTAAACGGGCCGCCGGTATAATTTGATATTTGTGACGTACGAATTTCGGGCGATATTGTAAGAACGAAAACCCATTATAACCGTCACACGAGCGTGGCGGCAAAAACTTAATCTCCGTATTATTAGCGGAGGATTGTCGTCGCAAATTGATCGGTCTCATATAACCATCACCGTCGCCGCCTTCGTCGCCGAATTCGAGTTCAAAATTGCACGTGCGTGTGCGGAGCGTTGTTCGCAGCCATGGGTGATGGCTGGGGGGGGGGCAGAGACGAGCTGGTTAAGGGAGAGCCGGTGGTATAGTGACGTGATGAAGTTAGGCGGCGGGCGCGTAGGAGTGTACGGGCGAGAGGGTGAAGCGAGTCCAGGATGTGTACGCGACACGCGTACATAAGGAAATAAGCCAAGGATATATACGCATCCTTTTATTCTCCGTCGCCAAAATCGATCGTCGTACACATCGTTTTTCGTCGTCGTTCTCCCATATATACGGCGCGCAGTGTATAGAGTATTAGGCACCACAAATGTATATTACAATATACTTATACGTGTGTACTGTGTATATGTACATACATACATATAGACGCATAAACTGTCAATATGTCGTCGTCGTCGTCGCCTTACATTGTCCGCGTCGTACATCACGCGACGATGTTGATTTATCATCGTCTCGTACCTATGTGTGTATATATATATATATATATATGTATAAACTGTTACGGTATAACAACGTGTACGCGAGCGCCGCGCCAATATACTTTATATCATAGTCGTGTACGCAGCTCATCTCCGACGCGATCGTCTATACACACACACACACACACACACACACACACACACGAGCACACGTGTATAATATATAACATGTACGTACACATAATGTATCGCGTAATAATACTTACGACTCGAATCGCGCGTGTCTCGCCGTTTAACTTCGGCGCTCGTGCCGTATGATATATGATAAGTGATGTGTATATATTATATAGATATACAGTATATTATACACATATACCTATAGCTTACGGACGTTATAATAAATTGCGAAACGCGACTGTACGGTATTATGTGCTTTTGTACTCGCGGCGGCGACTGCAGTCGTCTTCTGCAGTTGCAATATAACTACGCGAAGACGCGAGTCTGCAACAGAATGCGACGACTCAATCGATTCCTATACAGGACGCGTATCCTGTGCGTGAATAATACGATGGGCCATACGTATACACGCGTTCGTGTTTAATTATCGTATCGTATAGGTACACGAGCCACGTCCGTCAAGTCGGCACCGGCGCTATACGATCTCAAAAACACAAATATCAATAATTTTGCGAACAATTTTCTTAATTTTGCTATATATACTCGCTATATACGAGTAATTCGTGTACGAGAGCAGAAAGCTAGTTACACGGTTTTGAAGAACCTCGAAAACTTTGTTCGGATACGCCTCAACACTATTGGTTTGAAAATCGCTAAATTTTGCGATGTAGAATTTTCTTCACTAAGGTTATCCGCAATCTGGGAAAACCGAAAATTTTCTAGCGCTGGCAAATTGTTTAAATACTTCGAAATGCGGTAATAGGCATCAAAGTTTTGAGAATTAGTTATGTTAGAAAACTGAGTCAAGTATTTCATATATTGTTAAATAATACATGCGTGCGAAGAGCGAATTGCGGCCTTTTAACTATTTGTCGTAAAGGTCCCGTGCCAAGAACTTGTGCCAAAATATAGGTAACTACGTAAAAACTTTCAACTTGAGGCTAAAATCGATTTTACAGATTATATTTTTTTGGCATTTTAATAACCAGATTAGATAGATTGGTACTATGATAAGTATATCGCATGTATATAATGTACAATTTTGATGTTCATCGTGAGTTTTTTTTATTGTTATCATGGCAGTTAATATAATATAATATGTGATCATGATTATCATACCACAGACGTATAATATTATATTATGACACGTCCACAAATTTTTCATCTTCAGATGACCGTATACATATTAAACTGGTATAAAGGTCTTACAGAACTTGCTATCTCGTCCACGACGCGAGTAAATGTAAGTGCTCGCTTATTTGGACATACAATCTATGATGGTCTTGTACCTACTGATATTATTTTGATATTTTAATTACATGTTAAGTACCTATATATTATGCGTGAGTATGTCATATTGTATATGTATAAATAGTTTAGGTACTTTCGTGAATTTCGTAGAATTATTCGAACTTTTCGAAACCGTTATTTAAATATTTTGTGATTTATAGATCAACATAAACTGTAGTGTGTATGCCTATATTTATTTTAATCTTTAACCTTGTCAAACATGAAATACGATCGGCTCTATTTTAACCGTTTTGATTTTGACATAAAAATTATTTAATACTGTACCGCGAGGTATACTTTTTGAATAAACGGGTCAAAATAAATACAATATAATATAACATAGTACCATTGTTATTTTCAAATATGCAATAAAATCTGTTCAGTCGAACGTATTTTTAGTATATTATTGGCGGTCGAATGAAAGTTGATCGATCGACCGTATTTTATTCGTCAATAAATAATAGTAATACAAAAAAATATTTTTATACCTTATTATAACATTATCATTTATTCAAGTACATTAATAATTCACCGTGTCATTTTAGCCGTATGTAGAACAATAATAAAAAAAAAAATTAAGCTAAAATAGCCAAAAACGAAGAATGCGTACCTACTTATATATTATATACACATATACATAATATAAGTACACGCTATAAACGACCAAATGTGTGCAATATGTATGTATAGTGCGTGCATGCTAGCGCATTGTTTGTATTATTGAAATATTCATTTCAAGATGCGCTGGCGGTGAGTTTACAAAAAAAAAAAACTAATAAAAAAACGCAATTGCTTCATACCGAGGATCCTCGGGCGGCCTGCGCGTCGGCCGTTAAGCCCGCCCGCGAGTTAAGACGCGTTTTAAAAAATTCACGTCGGGACTCGAATCTGATGGTAACATACACACACATACTTACACATACATAATATACATTATATAATCTATATATATATATATAATATACATTTGTATTTTACGCCAGCGCAGTGCGGACGAATCCTATTGATTTTCAACAGTGTACGAGTGCACCAGTTTTTATTTTCGAAACCGTATGTCTATATAATACTTATATTGTATTATTATTATTATTATATTATTATGCACGAGCGTGTGCTTCTATACACGTTTGTTATGGTGTACGAAAATACAGAATGTAAACGGCGCGGGAAAAACATAATACTGCAAAAAACGAGTGGTTGTTCATATATACAGCTCATATCTATCGTCACCGCCCGTTGCAGAGCGACTCTGTGAATTATATAGATATTGTACGCGGACAATTATTGGGATACGCAAGAATGATATGATATGATATTATATATATTATTATCTGTTCGAACAAAATGACGAGGGTGCAGCGAACTTGTGCGGTGGCTGACAGCGGGTGGAAACGCGAAGAAAATATATACGACACACACACACACACACATATATTATTGTTATAATAATATAATGCATAATAATAACACGATATAATAATATTATGCGGAAAATGGAAAAAAAAAAAGACGAAAACAATCTCTGCAGTAGTATAAAGTTATATACAAGAAGGTATATAGTATATATATATATATGTGTGTGTGTATGTAATATTTACAATATTGTAATATTACTATGATACGATACGCGCACGGCTGTCGAATCCGAAATTGTATAATATTATCGAACCTTGAACCGCCTTCAAACTCGAATGAAAGCGTTGAACGTACTACATAATACTACGGGCAATAGTTTCAAACTCCCAAATACACGACGCGTGTTTTGTTTTTTTTCACGTTCGCGGGGTAGAAAATGTGACTCGATTACCTCTTAGGCTTAGGGATCATATATGTTTCGAAAAGAGAGCTGTACATAGTACATTGACTGTACACTTAAGTTTTTGCCATTTTTTGATTTTCTCACGTTTTCGTGCTTATACTGCTTAATGCGTTCTAATAATGTATACGACACTACACTCGCTACTATAATATGGCATAAGGCACGGTTTTAATATTTTTTTCGCAGGATACTTGAATTTCTCACAGGTTATGTTATTTTTAAATGGCCATGTACCAAAATTATGATTGAATTTAGAAAACAATCTGAACATTTTCTGCCGTGTGCTTTGAACGGGTGAATATTTGTTGGCGTTATACCATTCTATTGAATTTTCAATAGGGCTTCGTTCAGAATCATTTTATTTTGTATTACGCGCATTGATATTAAGTTTTAGAAAATAGTGACTGACTTTAAAAAATAAATTTCATTTCATTCCCGGGCGACGATTATTTATTATAATGGCGTCGAGCGAAAACGTCGTATTATTCTTATTGTCACGCCACACGCATATATAAATATAATGTACCTATACTACTGCAAAGTGTCAATCGCTTTTCCCGCGCATTATAATGCGAGTGTATAGAATACCTGAAACGTAACGTACGCGTACAAAATGTTATTTACACACACACGCTTTTGTGTATAATATGCAACGAAAAGGACCGGCGAACACAAAAGGCGGTTCGGAGAGGATAAGTGTAAATGCGGCGGATGTGACACTATATTATGTATACCTAAGCGGGTGTATACCGTGTACACTAATACAGGGTGATTCATCAAGCATACTCACCCTCATTTTACCCTTATTTATGCATTTGTTCAGATTCCGATTTTTGGAATAAGTTTCAAATATACAATATTTTTAAATTCCTGAGATTTTTTTGTACTATATGAGGAGTATTTTGTGGCGATATAAACTTTTATTTTTCAAATGAAAACCCCCTTTTCTAGTATATATGTTATTATTTAGTAGATAATTTATCTGAGCTGACGTACCTAGTCTAACATTTTAACGAGTAGTTCCTCATTTATCAAAATACTAAAGATAATAGTCTTTTAAAAACTGGTTTTACAAAAATATTAAATAGATATAATATGAGATTTAGTATTTATTATACTTGGAATGTTTTTACTAATTATTATGAATATTGATAGATTAATATTAATTACTAACATTTAAAAATCACGTTTCGTAACCTTCATTTTTTTCAAACTCATATGAATAATAAAAACAAACTTATAGGACATAATATTATCGTTACCTAGTACACAAAGTTAAATAACTCAACAACTACTTGTTTTTAAGTTTTAGAAATTTTTAGAAAATAGATTATAGTAAAAAAAATGAGTTAAAACAGAATTTGTACTTCCACAGGACATTCATTAACTATATGGTATAATATTTAAAAATTCTAAAAATCAGATTTCGAACAACTGCATCATTGAAAATGATATGCTGTATGAATCACTTTGTATGTGATGTACATGATGTTTAGTATATGCATAACGATGATTATCAATGATTCCTTAGACTTTGATAAACATATTTTATTTGTAAAATCACATCAATTATTAAATCTAAATGTTACATTAGCATGTTCACATTTTGTATAGAGCAGTATCTTCTATGTGCAACCATTTTCCTAAATTTGTATGTAGTTGACAACGAGATTATGAAATTCCACATTTAAACATATTTTATTAATAAATAAAATTACGAATATAAATTATACTTGTAATTTATTATTGCATTACTATTAATCCAATTTTAGTGCTTTTATTATTTTATATTCATACTTATTTTATACACGAATCCGATCTCCGAAAGAAAAATATATTCTCGAGAAGATCTTTATCGAAAACAGATCAGCCACCCCTGCTGTGTAGGTTTATTTGCGTGAAAAAGTAAAGGAAAATATACCTACTCAAGTGGGTCATCTATGTGGAGGGATGAAAAAAAACCTTTATCTTTTAAAGTCAACCGATAAGTAATGCCTAAACATGAATATTCATGAATATATAGGCTATGTATGCTTAGCTCGTCAGAGGGTACTCGTAAGTAACTAAAGCAAGTATTTTCCGATTTGCTGTTATTTTTTTTTTCCGTTACTCGAGTATTCCGCGTGGCAATATCACGGCTTAATCTGTGTTTGCATGACGTTTTCCCTAAACAAACATAAAGACGTAATATTACGTGTCGTATTTAATGTCTTATTAATGATATTTTACTAAATATTATATCAGATGGGCTATAAGGCGCTGAAAGTATTTTCTGACCGCAGACATCAAATTTTACACGGGAAACGTTTAAAATATTCTAATTTATTCGTGAAATTTATTATTATTATTATTAAAATAGTAGAAAAAATCGTGATGTTAGACTTCTATAATTCGTTTATGACACATATTATGTAATGATAATAACTATCTGCGATGGACTCATAAAACGATTTCGAGAAAATTTTGGACGTACGATTTTGGGTTTTTACCCAACGGTTTATTAATATAGATGCGGAAAACAGGAAAAGTGAAACGGGAAAAACAAGTCACTCAAAAAAACACAGTGGCGCGTCATCTCGCCGTGATTGTTTGCTAAACACGCCGATAATAATAACACGTCCGTTATCAATAAATCGTTATCGAAGCACGTCATTACGGCCGCGTATTCGCATATTCAAACAGAAGCAGCATACGAATTTAGTGTACGAGTAACAGATATAATATAGTGCAGGTACTGGTTTAGTACGGCCACTATACGGTGGTATAGGCGTCGGGATAGGTACATGGTAGCAAACGCGTGGTCGCGGTACCCGATGCACTGTTACCCATATCATAATCATATAGGTAGCCGATGCACTGTTACCTAATTCATAATAATATAGTGTAGTACGGTGTTTGCATTATTATAACAGTATGCAACCATGTCGTTCAAATATCACACTAATCATAGATAATGAATACGTATAGCGTTGCTGCGGCGGCAGTCGCACAGTGGCTGTTTGAAGTGTACACACCGTATTATTACTATATGGTTGCATTCGACGTCCGATACATTATCATTGCACAGTATTAAACAATGTATTATCGTGACTCGTGCTCATCCGCGTCACGATGTTATAACCGTTTGTAGTTTGGTGAATAGTTAATGGCGGTGAACCGACGCGGGTGCATTTACGCGCGAGTGCATATTATTGTTGTTTGCCGTCCACATGCAGTCGGACGCAGCAACATTATCGTCGGGCCGATTTCGACACACACACACACACAACTGTAAATTATACACATGTGTACGTCGGCCGTGCAGACGTATATCGTAATGTACTTATCTTAAATATTACACGACCGTATATGATATACTGCGACGTTCGGCTCGTCTGTCACGCGATGACCAATAACGACAAGTTAGGTATAATAGGCATAGGTTTATATAATATTATATTCGCACGACAGCGTTTTCGTCGGACATTGCAGTGCAGCAGATTTGCGCTGTTCGCGACTTTATAGTCGGACGGCCGAAAAAATTTTTTTGCTCGTGATATTATCATCGCGTACGCTGTATATTATACACCTACTGTGGCAGTATATTATACTCGTACGCGATCACTCTGAATGTCATTTTTCAATACCTACAACGCATATTATAATAATTTACTACTAGGCGGCCTTACGCTCGCAGGCGTGTATAGGTACTAGTGAAATACGGTTTTATAATATGACTGACGGCTGCCGCGGCGGTTTTCGTTTCGCGGCCGCCGCCGCTCGCCGGTTTTTTTCTCTTGCCTACCCCGACAGTTCCGACGTGGTTTTCCGAAACTTTCTCCCGCACGAAACCGTCTATAATAAAATATATACGCGGCGAGTGTACGACGCGATTTGTTTCGTATACATATATATATATATATACGTACACTGTACACCGAACGATATACAATATATATATCCTTCAGGAATATGACAAATTTCTCAGGGCCCTTTACATAATTGCTTTTGTTCTGCGCCGCATATAGTTATTAGAATAATACCTTTAAGCATTGTGCTTGTACGCGGGCGCGCACGCGCATTGACCGATGATTCGTTGTTAAGCATTTAATACCGCGTTTCATTAATAAGACAATTTTTTTTTTATTAGTGACGCGACAGACGACGAAAGGAAACCGTTTGTTGGCTTTTCAGAGAGACACGCTGCACCTTCCCGCAATGAAATGTTCGATTCAACCACAGTTATCTTTATTCATAAATCTGGTTTGCCTATTTCTTCCGTATATTCGTATACTCCTTATTCCGGTGAATGCCTATAAAATAATACTTCATGCCGTGGTTTGCACTCCGTTACGCGGCCTATGTTATGCACACAAGAGTCTTGTGTAACGAAATCTAATCTATATAATATCGCGAGGCTTTATTTTTCTCGGTGCACTTATCGGCTCGCAAAACTCTTATATTATACTCGTTTGCTACCCTCGGGCCCCAGTTTATGTCTAACAAGTATTTGCAATAAGCAGCATCAGCAACTACTTTCATATTATAGGTATATATATTATACTGTTTATTACAAAGCGGCACAGTATAGTGGTGGAATACACAGCCGTTTTAGAGGCCTAAAGTACGAGTTGTCACCGTGAATATATATATATATATTATAATATTCGTACACGAATAAATGGAGAATATAGTATGTATAATATGTATAATAAATTGGTACATATGGATAAAATGTAGTATAATTTTAAATCTGAGCAATTTAATTATTATCATACGTAATCTGAAAAAATTCATTCTGTTGTGTGATTCGCGCGAGTGAATAAACGGTGAAAACTAATCTGAAAAAGCTCTTTGGAGGCCATAAACGATATATTTTATTAGATACGTCGAAAAACGACTGTATAGTTTACATATTCTGATAGTCCATTTTTCTCGTAACTTGACAATGTATAGTGTATACCACACTTTATTACTGTACACAACATTACACGAGTACATTATTATTATCGACGTGTATACGCACAAGGACGGACTGCAAAGGTTCGGCCGGACGTAGTGTAGGCATGTATACAATAATACAATATAATGTAAGTGCTGCTCTTACGGTAATTCAGTTAGCCCCGCGGGGTGCGCCGAAAGTCTGACGCCACGCCGGGGCGGCACCACCTCGCACCACTACTACTACAATGCCGGATTTTACGTTGGCGTGAGCGGGTGGAATACACCGAGGCCTCAGGACTAAGGAGAAAAAACCATCGGATTTTTGGAGAAAAATCGTACAAACGGATTTCGGTTAATTGGTTGGAATTACTTCCGCTATAGGTACATACGTTGGTTACCGGAGAGTATACCGGTGTTGCAGAGTCACCTGTCGGGTGGTTGTAGGATAAATAGGGGTGGGTCGGTCTCAGCGCGAGGTCGGACAAAAACGATGAGAAGAAAGAAAAATCACACAAGTAAAGTTATATTGTTCGTTTGCGGAGGCGCGACTGCGGTACGTAAACACGATAAAAACATAAATAGCGAATATTCGATTAAAAAAATTCGAAAAAACAACATTGTTCTAACGAGTTCCGCCGGCGTCGAAAAGAGAGGGTGTCGACAAATTACAGACGAAGAAAATTGATGACGGATTACACCGGAAAGGCGGGTCGACGGCGACGTCAGGCGTTATGATTAGCTGACGCCGACGGACGCAAGCTGCCGGAAATTTCGTAAATCCATCCACTCGCGTGTTTACCTATATATATATATATATATACATAATGTTATATAGCTTTCTACTACTTAAGTCCCGACACTGTTAATTATTATATGATCGCGGAAAATTGGCCTGAGCGGTGGCGCTAATTGTTGCTATCCCCTCGGTGAATGGAGAATACATAGGTAATTTTACATCAGCAATTAAGATTATCAACATAAAAACAATAAAACATGATGGTATAATAAATTAATGTTGATGACTGCCTATATAAAATTATAAACATGGTCTAACTTGAACTTAAAAACACACAGATAGTGCAGAGAAACTGGGAAAGATAATAATAATATTATCATGATAATACTATGAGTTCTTAACTGCGGGTTATGACTGAATAAAGTTATTTAGTGAGAGATTAATTTAATATTGTGGTGAAATTAGTGAGTTTGATAATAAAATTCAAGTAGGAATCAAATAATTAAAACCTATGGTAAAATATTGGTAATATTTATTTAAAAAGTGTAGTATTGGATTACGATTTTCGTTATGAGAAGGGGCAACATTTTATCAAACGTAATTAATTCAACTTAGACTTACAATAGTTTACTAGTATATAATTTTAATACAAGCTATAGCAAAAGATGCTGTTCCCATTTAAAGATAATTGAAAATTGTTCATGTTTAATAAATGTCTAAATAGTTACAGTATGACTGTATATTTATATTACAACACATACATTTTTTTTATGCACGGAGTAAAAAATAATTTGTCAGAGGGTGGATGCTCTGTATTCCCCCTAAAATATGCCACTGTAAGTGAAGATAAAAATCTATACTATTGTTTCTGGTTACTTTCGCTGATGATTTTATTTTGAGCAGAGTATGGAACGTTTTTTGGAAAGATATTTGACGTCAATAAATGATATTATTGTTTGCAAGAACAATGTACCGCTTCTGGTTGTAGATTATTGAATGAATGGAAATATTTTCACAATATACAAAATTAAAGTTAAAATTATTTTATATTTTAAGTTCAATTTTTTTTTGTAGTGGGAAGGGGAGGGGGGTTATCGATGGCAATCGGCAGTTACAATGTGATAAAGTTAACAATTTAAGATAACAGTCGAAAAATAATATATAAGGATATGTTATATACAAATTCAAAAATCAATAGGTAGTTCAGTTTAGTATATAGTTTTTGAGCACGTGGTTACGACCGTACAAAATGGCGTGATTTGGAATAGAAAAAGGAAGCTGTTTTTGGGTAAAGTGAGAGATAATTTTAAAAGACACCTTCTGCGAACAGCTGGAGCATCCAGAGAACCATTTAAATGGGAATTAACACACTGTCGGTCAGGTCTAATGCGTTGTGAGGAAAAAGTTTCAATTTCGTGGGACTTTATCACCATTTTAGAAGATGGCCTTTTTCAAACCATTTGATATAACATTACATAACATTGGAGGTATACGTGTGATTCCGTTTAGTAGTGGTTTTTAAACGGAGTAAAAGGTTTATATGGTTAAATGAGTAAGCGTATACGCGCAGAGCGACGTGTAAGTTATAGTGTTCATCTGGGGTATAATTGTACCCATAAAGGACACGAATTGCCGCTTCTTACGATATTTAATTTCGGCGCTCTATCCGCCGAGTATAATCTCGGCCATTAACGCGATACAAATCGTATTAAACGTGTATATATATATATATATATTATGTATACGCGCGTGCGGGTACATAATATTATAATATCATTAATATATACTTATGGCCTACAGTATTTGCGAAACCAGTGTAATACGAGAATACGCAGATTACTACGATACACGTGTATATATATATGTATGTACCTACTCGTATATTTATAACAAAGGTAGGTATACGAACAATATCGGTAAACGTGAATCATAGTGTATGCTATGTGCGTCTATCGCTGTGTTTCGCCAATAAACGTCTTAAATATATTTTATGTTGACGTGCATGCACGTATAGTGTATACTTGCCGTGCTTATATCAGTATTATTGTTTTACGGATGACGTAATAAAAATAATTCGTAATTTTAATAAAAGGACTCAGAGAACGCGACCCCAATATAAAAACATATAAGTATGTATATATATATATATATATATATATTAACATATGTATGTACGTATGTATGTATGCACAGTACATATACTACATATATGCACGCCGGCAGGCTACAGACTATATATTGGATCCAAAGCGAAGGGAGCAATCTATTATTGGTTTCGCGGTATAGCGATGCGCTTTATTTTTCATTTTTGAACGTAATCGGTTTTTTTCCGGTAGAACAAGAAGCGCTCCGAAAGTTTCATTAAGTAGCCCTTCTAATGCAGATACAACAAATCGCACACAGATGCGGTAGGTACTTTGGAGAATATCACTGCGATTGGTAGTTTACCGGAAAATTGCGAGTACCCAAAACCTTTCTGCGGTGAAACACATTCTCCGAACGTGGTCTTGGGTTCAACTTGTTTTCCCGTCGGCGGGTAAAACATTTTCTAAATCCTACTTTTAAAAATAAGATAAAAAAAAAATACATATTTCGATCGATTATATTGATTTGTTTCGGCCAACGTTAAAATATACGTATTATGTATAGTTTCAAAAATTGTTGACGGAATTTCGAAGCTGTTCAAGCTGTTTCGACCTATATAGTATGTGGTCGTTAGTTCGTTTTTAAATATTCGAATATTCAAACAGCTCAAACATTTCAGCTCCAATCACAGTATTTATTTTAAACAACTATAGGCAATACACGTATATTATATAATATTATGTCTGTAGGTGTATTGGTTTTACGGAAGCTTTTTTTTTTTTTTTTTTATTAATAACGTTGCTAAAAACAATATACCTGCTACGTTGACTCGCACCGGGGCGAACTAGACAAAAGAACGGTGATCAATGAGCATCATCGTTCATCCGTACATTTTTCTTAAAAGATTTATCGTTAAAATAGGTCACCTGCAGCTATATATATATATATATAATATAATACACTGGCAGTAAAAATAATACTATGACGTCTGCAATATATAGGATTTACACGAAACAATAATTCACGTTCATATATTTATTTATTTTTTATCGCGCCGTTCGTGTCTGCTACTGTGCAGTAAACTTTTCCTAAACCGTTTTCGGTGTCGTCAGCCTTGTGTAGGTACCGTAGACTTACGGTAAATAGTTACAATACATAGCACACGCGTAGGTGCACAATATAAGTACGCAATACAATATAGTATAATATATTTGTATCATTATTATTTATATTATTATTATTGTTATATTATGCAAAGACGTAAAAAATAACAATTTCAAACTGCGCGTATCGGTCGCACGACGAACACGGCGATTCGCATAATCGTGCGTCGTGTGTGTCTACCGTATACCTCATTACGTATATATCGAAATGGCATTATGAGTTTTATTTCCCACTATATTTTCCAGGACTTATCATCGCGCACGTCCGGGTTGGTTTCAATATTCATTCAAATGTGTTTTATGGAAAATAAACCCTTATAAAGCGTTCGGGGCATTTTCCATTTTTTTTTTCTTTTAGTCAGTCATTGATCGTGCTCGTGAAGAAGTGTTAAAGTTCCCGCGCGTTAAAAGTGAACTATTTAGTTACTTTATATTATACGTATATTATAATACATACACACACACACATACGCACGCATATATATATACAAGGTGATTCTTTTATCAAACAACACTCATTATTTCAAAAAGTATTAATGTTTTTGAAAATATTTTTTTACATAGTCTTAGACGAATGGAGTAGTGAACAAACATTTTGCGGGGTAACCCCGTACAACTCCACTCCACGCAACTAAATTTTAATTGCGTATAACTCATAAACTATTCGCCTTAAATTCGATTTTTATTTATCAAAATACTCAAAAAATTATTCTGCTTTGGAATATAAAATTAAAAATCTATGTTGTCATTCAAAAAAGTAAAAAACTTAAAAAATGATAAGGATAAAAAATATTCAAAAATATAATTTTTTAATAAAAACGTTGTATTTTTAACAATTTGAAACCGTGTAAAAAATATTTTCAAAAACATTAATACTCTTTGAAATAATGAGTGTTGTTTGATAAAAGAATCACCCTAAATATATAATATTATGCATAGAGATGTGCGTGGAGCATAACGACGGTTATTATAATAATATTTAATAATATATTAACTCGGCAGTGTATGTGTACGTGTACGTATAATGATGCGCTTTATGTATGTACTTGGTATTGTATAGATTTCGCCGTATTAAGCGACTGCACACGTACTTGGCGGGTTATGTCTTCGGGGCGGGAGAGACGGAAAAAAAAATATGAAAACTTGGAGCGCGGCCGAGCGTTATCGACGAAAAACAGTCGGATTTATAAGTGCAGATAAAACGAAAAAAAAGAAAACTTCCAGAATTTATCGAAACTTTGTTTCACAGGATTTCCGTGTAAGTGTCCGAGTACAATATTTTACACGAGTATTGTATGATGTTTTAGCAGCTATTGGATCGTCAATGAGATGATATAAATCGTTGATGTTTTGAAGCGTGATGAGTGTTTAACGTTTAACGTAAGGTGTATATTATTTCATAAACAATTTTAAAATTAAAGTTTTGAAAATATTTTTTCCACATAATTTTAAGTTGTTATAATAGAAATATTTTTTTAAAATGTATTTTTTACTATTTATTATCGTTATCATTTCAAATTCAAGATGATTATTCTATGAGTTATTTAAGTATTTAAAATTTAGACGAGTGGAACGAGCATTGAGCGCTCAGTTAAATGTTGGTCTGCTCATCAAAACGCATGTATAAATTAAAAATTCATCATTTAAAAGATTAAAAACTTAAAAATATATAACTACCAAAAAATATACTAAAAATTATATTTTTTCCCGAAAATATTGTTTTTTGACGATTAACAATTATGCAAAAGAAATATTTTAGAAAACGTGTTTTCTGCGATGAGTGCTTGTGTATCTTTATACCCGTATATACTCGTATTTATAGTATATACATATATATATATATATATATATATAATATACGTTTATAAATATGGCTATATCTGCAACTACGCTGAATGAGATAGGTAAATATAAAATAAAAAATATTGTTTCACGCATTCGCTCGATATAAACACCCGCGTTCTGATCGTGACATAGTCGATCGTCAACGTACATACTTGTGCACCTGAATTCGTTATTTAATATTATACGTTGCAGATTGGGTTATTTTAACATTAGCATTGTACGTCACACGGGGATTTATATTCGCAAAAATTGATTTACACGAAGATGTATAATGATATTGTGTGCGCATTGTTACTGCGTACATTATTGTACACAAATCTAATACAATATATTTATTATAATACGATAAAACCCGGCACGATGGTTACCTTCTCTGACGAGATCCAATCATACTATATCATGGCGAACGGACGATGTACTGGTTGGAGTGAGACGGCCGATTTTTCCATTTAATGACGAATATATCCGGATTCTGATTTTGAAATGTTCAAGTTTTAAGGACCAAATTATTAAATTAGAACCACCCTTTATTATTGTAAATATTGGAAAACGTGTTTTTTTTTTTTTTTAATGTCATATCGAAATTTAAGTTTTTTTTAAAAATAAATATGGTATTTAAGTAAGATATTTAAAAATTTCAAACATCAGAATTCGTATTAACGCGTAAGGCGTAACTCAAAGGATTACATTTTAGTGAACATGTTCTTTGTGTTAATGTATAACATTTACATACATATATATATATACAATGGAAGGTACAAGAAGAGCGTTATTATAATAGGCAATACGTGATGCGTATAAGATATCTCGTAATATACTAATATATGTATAATAATAATATGCCTACCTATATTCAACAATAATAAGCGTACCTAAGTATATTCGCTTATGGATGTCACGGCGGTGGAAAGTGATAAAGAAAAGTTTTATTTTTTTAAAACTTTTTACTATGGAACCACTGCGCACTCGAATTATAGCGATGATAATTATGATGATTATTATAATAGAGCCAAGTAAATTTCAGCCCGGAGTTCTGATTGATCGAGACCTAGTGTATATAATAATATTATTATAACGTTAAAGCGGCGACCGGCGAACACATAAAATATAATGATGGTTAAAAAAAATATGATTTACAAATATATACGTATATTTATGTTTAGGGCACGATATAATATATTATTTGAATAAACGCGTTTAAGTATGGCTCACGGGACGTCGTAATTCGAGCCCGGACCACTTTCTAAGGGCGTTGGTCGCAGGCGTCTGTATATAATATTATATACATATATATATATATATAATAGGTATACGTTGTGCTCGTTCCTGACAAAAGGAAATTCCCGCGAGGTCCGCCCGTCCACTATCTATATAATATTAAGTTTAAAAAGGTAAATTGGAAATTCTATAGAAAACCGCATTTTTTTTTTTCAGCCGACCGTTCGAAAGTGCCGTACGTGCGCGAGCCCGTCCCGGCTTATGTGTACACGCGCACGCACATAACTCATACCCGGTTCGGTCCACGTCGCATTTATGGAGGGGACGTTTCGGAAATCGTAAGTTTTCCGCGGCGAAAACCGTGAGAACGCGCTGCGCGTTGACAGGGGTACCGTCGTCCTTCGTCTGGTTATGTGGATATGTGATACTATATATATATATATAATATATAATATACATCCAAACTTTATATATATATTATAATATTATAATATGTATTCCACGCGCACCGCACTGCCGTATTACAATTTAAAATATTTAATGTCAATCTACAGGATATACCTGCACTATATATTATAAAATTATAAAAAGGCAATGTAGCGATACATCATATGTATCGCTACATTGCCTTTTTCGATTAATTTTTTTTTTTTTAGGTTCTTGTATCATTTGTGTACGACACGTATATAAAATAGATCATTTATATGAATCAAATTTTTTTTTCACGAAATTTCTGTTGACGTTTGCTACCCGCAAGAAATCGCGTATACCGTTGCAGTATATTATACGTACAATTTACTAGTGTGTGTTTTTTTTAACGAAAATAAACACAACCTTAGATTATATGTGTTCATTTTTTTTTTCGTTTTTAATAACATAGTTAACCGAGTTGTTCAAACAACGTAATCGACTGTAATTCAACATGTTTTAAACCCGCGAAGTTTTTGATCTTTTGCTCGACCCAATTGAAAAACGGCTCATTAACTCGACCGCTATCGGACGGTACTATACGGGCTGTATATTTTTTTTTTTTACATACGCGTTCGTATGCATAAGGAGTATTACGATGCGGTTATGGCATTGGCGGTACGCATTATAATTTACTGATATATATATATATATATATATATATAATAAACGATACCGCGTATAATATAATAACCGAGTGGTAACGCGAATCGACGATTTGTTTCTGCCGAGAGATTTTTTCCTCCCCCGTGCAAACACAAGAAACATTTATTAACGACGGTCACGTTTTGTAATGTATTATGTGTGACGGATATAAAAGATTGGAAAAAAATCAAAGGCCGTGCGCGTATATTTCGGTGCGGAGGCCGTGAAATTTTTTTTTCTTCCAGACGGGATAGTTTTCGCGAAGAAAACGGCACTGTCGCGCGCGACCGCTATAGGGTTCTATTGAAAACCAAGTGTGTGAAAGGGTTTCCGGTCCAACGGGATGCGAACCGAGTAAAAGGCTTTCTTGAAATCACAATATATATATATATTATTTCTAAACGTATATAATAACTGACGGGCTGTAAAAATACTATAGAAAAATCGTCGGAAACCACTTGCAAAGCACTGACGAGTAATACGCGCGCGGTTCACATTATATTGTACGCGCGGGTGGTGAGGGGAGGTCCTGATCCGGTGGAAGGGTGGCAGACGCGCGTGTAGACATACGAGGGCGAAAACGGTTTGTAATATATGCAATATAATACGCAAATTAAAAAAACAATTAAACTAATAGAAAATAATTGCGACGACGTCTATTATGATATAATATATATATATTATATTCTGACGATCATAATACGAAGAGTGTATACATAGAATAATATTGTGAAGAGCTAAACTCTATGATGATAGTAATATATTATTATCATCATCATTTTTACACAATCGTTTTCATCCCGTCGTATAATGATAATAATATGTCGTCGATCGCCACCGCCGTCGCTGTTTCGCCGTATAACGTAACATATTATTTTATTTTATATTTATATATATATGTTATACACGCGCGTGGGAGGCTCATCGGCCAGCCGGGGACTACGCGTGTGTGTGTGTGTGTATATGTAGGTCGGTATGGTTGTGTCCAAAGGGGAGATTGACTCGGATCCACCGTCGTCGTACAGTTTCCACCGCAGTGAAACATATATATAATATATATGTATATATACGGTTCGTGCACATCAAACCAAGCGAAAAGTGCGCGAGCACCGAGATACAATAAATATATATACACACACATATACAACACAACTACGATACACGGATATATTTTAAGCACGCGCGTGTGTGCGTGGGCGGTGGACGACGACAAAAGACGTATTTCTCCGCG
The DNA here is from genome assembly GCF_003676215.2 of Rhopalosiphum maidis. Taxonomy (NCBI): domain Eukaryota; kingdom Metazoa; phylum Arthropoda; class Insecta; order Hemiptera; family Aphididae; genus Rhopalosiphum; species Rhopalosiphum maidis. The sequence continues at coordinate 13,849,404 of NC_040879.1, forward strand.
TTCGTATACAGACGATATAGATGCGGCGTACCTCATACATGAAACCTCCGAGTATATTTTTTTTTGATCGAACTTTAAATTAAAATTTCCGGATACGAGTACCTATATATATATATACGAATTCACAATGTGCAGTATCGTGTCGTGTGTGTACACGAGATTTATGTACGCGCACACATATAATACTATACAACATATTACATATATATATATATATATATGTATATGTTTATAGTTGCAGCTAGTGCACGGTCGGATGTGCTCGACGATCTCCCGAGACAATATAAAAATAGTCGCGTCACTCGTCGTTCGGCGTGTACATAAATTGTGGTATGCGAGCAGTGTACATATTAAAATATATCGTGTGTGTGCGCGCGCGCGCATATTGCGCACACTGTTATTGCAATTATTATTATTTCCCTCGGAGGGAAAACGCGAAATCCGTGTTACACATAATATTACATATACTGCAATCGCGACGGACCCGTATAGCTCTCTATACAATAGTATACAGTATACACTGACGGAAACGTCGTCGTAACGCGTGTTCAATGTACGCGTATTATAATATGTTATATACGAATAAAAATAATTCACTGATATCGGATACGCGTATTATGTGCGTATACAACATATTCTACTGACGTGTACATAAAATTAGGGATGGGGTTTCGATGCACTTTGCATTTTTTCCGACTAATGGTCAGGAACGTTTTTTTTTAATGCGAATCTGTTTCACGTCACGTTGAATGTATCAAACGGAATTTGATTTTTTAATGGTATACTAGATTTTCGAAAATATTTCTATCGTGTTTAGGGTATTATTAGGGATCTAAATTTGAAATATTCCACTTGAAATGTTTCAAAATTGAAAATTTCACTCTTTTTGAAATATTGAAAAATATTTTTTCTTTTTTTAAATGTATTCCGTTATAGTTGAATAGAAATAATATATTGATTATATACAGAAAATATTGATAGTAAATATGCAAAAATATGCACTATACATTTTTGATATTTATCACTTGTATAATAATCTAACCTAACCTTATTGGTTATTATTATTATTTATTATATATTATATTTTCTTTGTTTTACGTAATAAACCAACTTTTGAAAATTTTTACTTGCAAATTGACATGATTATCAAATTTAAGACATAATAATTTATATTTTATTTTTCATTGCAATGAACTATTTCGTAAAATATTTCAAGAAAATAAATTTCATGAAATTTTAAAACCCTAGGTATTACATTATACGTGAATTCAAATTTCAAAATCGTATTTAAAGATTCTATCTGAATTATATAAATATTGTATGATATACAGAGTGTATCAAAAGTCTTCATCCGATTTCAAAAATGTATATTTATTTTAAAAATGAATTTATAAGGGTGAAATATATATTCTTACAATAGTCAAAATTTAGATATTTTATATTTCCATTAGTATGTGGGTCGTTTACCTGTGGCTACGATTGCGGTGCTATAAAAATTTGTAATCGGATGAAGACTTTTAAAACACTCTGTATATTACATATAGATCAGGGGGTCTTCAACCTTTTATTTACGGTGGACCGAATCTGGGATACATTTCCGGCATCATGGACCAATAATGATATTATTATTGTTTTGTGAGGGTATGCGCATAGAGATGCAATTCAATTGAAAATACAGATGAATCATTTCATTATACCTATTTTATTTCACCACCGTATATAATTGTGCGAAGGAAAAATGTTATTTTTCTTTTCTTGTTCGTCCGACTGATTTCCTCGCAATAACAACTCGGATATATATAAATGTTATAACTATGGGATCCTGGAGCTGGAAAATATCAGTCAGCTTGGTGGATCCGTTCAAAAAGCTCGGTCGACCAAAAATGTCCTTAGAGGCGTAAGTTGAAGACCCCCTATGGTCTTTCAATGGAAAACTTAATGCACAACGCCCCACCCTGTAATCACATACGACGTACAAGCTAAATATATATATAATGTACGTCGCTTATGTACTCGACAAAAGTTTGATGTGCTCCTGCAGAGTGTGATAAAACATTACGATTGCTCGACGTGCTCAAGTATGGTCGTACGGGACCAAGAACTCAGCTAGGCAAGGATATATTACTCACAACAGGAGAATATTGCGCACACTCACGCGCGCAGGCATATACATGTATACAATATTTAAGTATAACTTTAAAATATTTTAATAGAATTAAATAATCATAGTAAACAGGGAGATTCACAAGGCGTGCAACCCACCCATTTTTTCGTAAATAATTCAATTATTCGTTCAAAATCTAATTTTTGGAATTTTTAATTAATTTTAATAATATATTTTCAAGCTTTTAAACTTATTAGTTTTAAAGATCATTATTATCCTTAGTGTAAACATTTAAATAGCTAAGGAATTAGTCGCTCATATTTTGAATAAAGTACAACACAATTTTCCAAAAAATAGTCAAATAAATATATATAAATGCATAGATATATGTATATATCAGTAAAATAGGTTAGCTAGTTCTCATTTAAAATGCATAAGTTTTTATCACCACAGTACATAAAAAAAAATCTCAAGAATTGATAAATATGGTCCTTTGGTAGAATCGAGAAATTCCTAAAATCAAAATTCAAATAAATACATTATTAATGTAAAAAATGAATGAGCATGCTTAGTAAATCACTTTGTATTTATATACGTATTATATATTTATAAACGGATGAGTGATCCACTTAACTGACTATATCTTATAATTTTCCAAATCGAATTTTGAATTTATGAAAAAAAATTTCTTACATAGATATTTCTTTGTTTGAAAGCATTTTTAATTCAGATTATCTATTTAGCGGAAGGCCCCTGGTAATTTTATTTCACTCGTCCAAATAATTTAAACGTTTGCTAATAAAACCAATGTATTAAATATTTTATATATTTTATACATTGAAATTTATGAATAAGTTACCATAAATGTTGTTTACGAATACCTTCTATATTTTATTGGTGTACTTTTCAAGTATATATATTTATGTCATAAACATAAAGTAAAAATGTAATACAGTTAAATTCAATTTTCTAAATTGTATTTCTACATTTTTCTTTATTGAGAAATATATTATTAATAATACTATATGTATAACACATAAGTACATCTTGAAATAGTTTACGATTAAAAAGTAGTTGAGAATGTTAAAATAATAATTACGTATAATTATTATTATGGTAATAATATTTTAACGTCAAAACTACGCACCTATGCTATTACAAGTATATTTACATATTTTAATATTATTACCTACTTATTAACCTAACCTACCTATCAACGTTTTTTGATTGTATTGTAAAGTGTACTTATTGTATTATACATATTTTGAAACGAATGTTTTTTAAATTGTTATCAAATATTTTTGCTATTTTAAAATTATATTTAAAAAACTTTGTTTTGGAATTTTAAAGAACATACATATATTTCTAATTTTTTTGTTTGTGTTTTAATATTTCTAACTTTAAAATAATGAGCGCAACGACACTGGCTGTCAAGCGTGTGTAAAGTATATTTAAATATTTATCAATCTGTCTATCTAAAACCATTTAAACGTTTAACGTATATTTTGATAAATTTATTTCAGTAATAATATTTTTTTATAAAACTATTTTTCAATAATGTGATAATGTATAATATTATAATAATATATAATGAAATAAAATAATTTATGATAACGTGTTCAATGTGTTCATATAGGATAAGTCACTGCGCCAACTATATCAGTAAGCTACACTTTTGACGCGTATACAAAACTGTGCGACTTATTGTGCGGGCGGCGAAAAAAATTCTGTTTTACCGTCGGTCTCTCTTGATAACTAATAAAAAAAACTATTATGGTTTGTAAAAAATATATTGTAATGAACAGTAACAAATGACTATACATTTATTATTAGAACTGTAATGAGCGCGCAACACGTCATCTTTCTCCGTCCGACCGTGCGTATATACGTTGCAGACTACTTCATTTTGTTACGGCGATAATATTCATGTTGATTTCTACGTAAGCCATCGCGTACATTACCGGCCGCACACTTTAATAATATACCTACCCACTTGCTGTACGTGAACCGTTTTTTGTTATTTGTCGTTTTCGTTTTAACCAATGCATTTTTAAAACAATTTTCATGGCACAAGGCGGCTTGCAAGATTAAATATTATAAATTCATAAAAACCTAAACCATTCTGCATTCGACTCTCGACTCTCGATTACACGACTGTGTGTAATATTATATATTATACAGGGTGATTCACCAAGCATATTCACCCCATACCGAATAACTTTTTCAATTAGGTACATCAACATTTAAAAAAAAATTGATATCTATTGGCGTTAAATAATTTAAAGTAAAAATAGGCCTCATTTGAAAAATAGAACTCTTCTGGCGAGTCAGATTTACATGTTATTTAATGAAAATTGTACAATTACCTAAATTAAAACAGTAATTATTAGTAATTTAAATATATGTCTGTTAATATTATATTTAATGTGTGTATTTAATATTTTTATGAAAAATTGTATTGAAATTATTTTGTAAATTAATAATTCAATTAATATATTCTTGAATAATTTTTCCAGATATTGATTTTATTCAATATGTACATTATACGTGACCAGTGAAGTCATGTTTGATTAACAAAACTATTCGTATACAGGTATGCCACTAATAAATACGCAATTTTATACTCATATTGTTATAATAATGCTTTAACAAAAGTTATTTATTTATTGGGCACTATAGGATATTAATGTCCGGCCAATACCTGGTATACCTTTTGGTTAAATAATGTATTTACAAATGTGTTTGCTCGTTTCTATCTATACTTAATTGTTATTTATTATAGTCGATCTGAATATACATATAATCTATATTTCTAAATAATCTAAATAATTAACAATAGCTAAATTCCCTTAGTGACGATACGCAGTATCTAAATAACAAAAATAAAAAAGAACCACATGTTACAAAATTGTAATTGGCAGTAGAGGAAAATTATTACTTATATCCAGCAAAGGATATAAGTTCTTCAAAATAGTTCAAATTATTATGTATTAGATATTTTCACGAAAATAATATTATAATTCGATTGAATATGGACAAATTTATACTATTATGAATTGCAAAATAGAAATCAACTCGTTAAAATAATTTATTCACAGATATTTTATAGACTATTTTTATTATATAAAATACGAATTTTATTTTTATCAAAAATAGCAAATAGTAATATCGAGTATGTTATATACATATATGATATAAAAAATAAATGAATAAATCAATTAATTTATGAATATTGATTAATACATATATTACGATGTACGGATGTGCCACGATATTGTAAAGACGGGCGTACGTATACTCGTACACATAAAACTGTATTTATAAACAAATTAAGGGACGTTAACATTTGGAGCAAACGGTTTCCGGTTTTCTTATACGATACGAAAGAAAAATATAATATCGTATTCCTATTTCCTCTATTTCCTAATAATTATACAAACGCAGCAATCTGTGATTAAAACACCCCCAAACAATGTTATTTACCAATAAATTGTAATAAATTTATCCGTCGACTAATAACTAAGCTATCGCTAACGAATGTACATATTGTACGAAAAATAAATACATATAACTGATTCGGGGACCGACCACGATGTCGATACTGATTGGTAACTACGGAAACGAATCGTAAAAATAGACCGGACATGACAGGGATGAGGCTCCGTGTACGCGTGTGTATTATATGCACAGGGGAAAAGGGACAAGACTCACTATATGGTTAAAACAAAAATCATTATATACAATCGAATAATTGATAAAAAAAAAAAAAATGTATTACACTACATTATTGGAAGTATAACGAGAATATTTAATGGGAAAATTAGTTTTTTTTTTATAAATATTCTTTTGGTGAACACAAACATTTTTTTAAATAAATCTAAAAATATCGATTTTTCCCCGATAATAAAACTGATAACGGTTTCGTCTCACCGGTCGGTTTATCTCGAGTTCCGCAAAACCATGAAAAACCGAATTTCCCAAAAATACACACAAAAGGAGTGTAATAATAATAATAATATCGTAACTTGTTACTAATACAGATAGCGGACCGTGCACACATAATACGACTAGCGAACAGTGTGGGCAGTGCGGCTGTAAATTATATCGGAGGCGAAGTCGGATGGAAATTATTGTTATGCGAAAAGTTATGCCCGCGCGCAGTGTTATATACGTTATTATTATACGCGGCGTGCAGAATCCTCTCGTCGCTCGGCAGACGACCGCCTGCACCGGTGTGTAATGCATACAAGTATAACATTATACGTATATACGCGCTTCCTCTCCGCGGTTAAGTTCGGATGATGATTGTTTAATACGACGTACGCGCATAAATCAAAACGATAATATTGCGTGGAAGAGTCGTCCGAGTGTTTTGCGGGCAAGTGTGAGTGGGGCAAGGCATATACGCGAAAACGTATAGTAAAAGTATATAAAATACGGACGCGTCTGCGGTGAATACATTATTGTTGTTATTATTATTATTATGGTATTAATGCAAATTATTTATATTATTAAACAGGAATGTGCGCCGCAACGATACGATGATATAATACACAGCAGGTACCGGGAAACAAAATCGAGAGAAATAAAACCATTATTTCGTCGATCTCTGGCCAAAAAACACTCGTTGGTTTTTATACCGCGACGATCTCACGTACGGGCGCGGAAATGAGTATAGATGAGGTACGCACATATACTCGTACACACTTCCCGACAGCAAAGAATCTAAACGTCGCGGACGCCTCGTCATCACGCAACACGTAAAAATGACACACCACGTGTTGTCGTCAAGCATCACTGATCAATATTAACTGAGGTCAGAAACGATCTCCACACGTAAGTATCAGAAAATTTTTTATAATAATAATATATGAAACAAACGGACCGTTTTAAAATACGTATTAGTAAATATTATTGAAACGCGTAAGCTAATAACCTCGTCGATTTTCGCCAAATTGAAAAAACAAAACGCACGGGCACGAGATCGTATGTATACTTAGCTAAGTCTTACAGAAGGTACCCCCACGGCGTCCATATACGCTACTATTGTGGTTTTATTTCGGTTGATCGAATTTCGTTCGCGCACGAGAGACGGCAACGACATCGCTTTTCTACGTCACACGTTTTGTATAATAGGCAGGTCGTAGGTGCCATATTGTGTCATACGCTCGCGGTTGTGACTACTTATACATATATTCCGCGCAGCATAATATATTATTATACAGGGCCCCGCGCCAGGGCGTTGACTTATATTTTATTCTGTACAATATATTATACATGGTTTTTATATGTACATTTTTCATAATACCACATGAAACGATAGCGAATCAATGAAATCACTTTTATACTTTGTTGTTAATTATACTGACGTGGTTCTGTATATCATAGTTACGTTTTCATTATTATCATATCACTATACACGAGGATATTATATTATATTATATAGTTTCGACTTACACAAATACACTATTTTTCATCTCGTAAGCATTATTATTATTATTATTATTATTTTTTTTTTGTAGATCATAACACAATATAAATTAATTTTACCGGTTTATCAGCTTTTTTTTCATTTTCACACAGTGATTTCTAAGTCGAAAATTCTGTGTAATTTCAATTGCATTCAACTTGCATGACCATTGTTTTACCATACACACAATAGTTGCATTTAGAAATAAAAACATTGGTATTCTCGATTTGATTGAAATTAATGAAATTTAAATTTAAATTTAAAAACTTTAAGTCTGATTACTGAGAATAAAAGTAAAAAATAAATTAAAATAAAATATACTTACTGAGTCAAAAAGTTTTGGAAATTATGGTGCTCTGTTGATAAACGCTTAGATAGCTACGAGTATCAATAACATATTAATAATTTATTAACTCGCGCCGTTCGCGGTAAACTAATTAGTATATTGAAGTGTTGGTTTTACAAATCATCTTTGTATTTTAACAAATTTAAAATCATTATGTTATTATTTTATTTAATAGTTCTAAAAAAAATTATATTTTTCTAGATTAAATGTTAAAGGAACTATGTTTTTCTTGAGTTACACATACACACACGTATATTATATATACTTATAATGTATAACCTAATGGTTTCAACTTGTCGAGTACAATAGATATTATTAAAATGGTTTAGAGATTAAAATACGCGTTTCTCTTTGTGTTCGCATAGAAACAGCTGAAAAGAGAACTTTGAAAACAATATTATAAATATGCCCGGTATATAATAATATCACGATACTTTCGAACTTATGGTTTTTAGAACCACAGAGTTGTTTGTGTTTTTAAAATTAAATAACAGTGTAAAGAAGATAATGATCGACGTAGATAATATTTTATTTATTATTCCAAAATTACAGAAATCGAAGTATTAAGTAAACCTATGCAGGAAGTAGTCTTTTTATACACGCCATATTTCATTTAATTATATAATAATATGTATATCTTCATCCGTTTTCTTTGATTGATGTAAGCACGTGACTAATCAGGAAATATAGTTAATAAATACTCTGTGAAAAAAATAATAGATAAATAAGCGACAAATTCTGTCAAACGAGAATTTGATCTCTTTTGCCGGTCGGAATTACACCAAATTAATACTGACAATTCGCTTTCAAACGGTGCGCGAGTTCGTGAATGGAAATAATTTAATTATGAATCCTGTGGTGCGAGCGTTTAATGTCTGAAACGGGTATTTGACGGTATTGAACTGTTATCTAATTTATATTTATGTACAAAAAAATTACAGTCTTTGTCTGACCTCAAAGTACCTTATTGTATTAAATTTCATAATTAATTAGTCGCGTTGAAGTATCAAATAACGAACGGACAGGAGAAAATAATAATAACAGCAGGTGGAAAATATGTAATATTATATATTATATTATATTATATTTAATTTATACACTACACATGAACGTTCTTTCGATCATATAATAATAATGATCATATTTTAAAACACATTGAGGTTGATACAATAAAATATATTACAAAATATTGTTATACATTATAAATAACAATAATAATTATTGTCAATATATAATATTAGGTTGTCACATACATTAGATACGTGATATAGGTATTATTTTCGTGATCTATCAATGGCGGATTTAAGATTGAAATGATATAGTTTGAAAAGAGGTGTCTCGTGCAACTATGAGGCTTGACACATATGCCTATAACAAAACCTTTGCCTTTTTCGTTGTAATTTAGGTGAGCCCCAAAACAAAATGTTGGCGTAACCCCTCCCTCTCTTCTCCTGACTACATTCACCGACTAAACGACCGTTAAATTTGTCACTGTGATCGATATCAAATATTTCGAACGTAAGATCGGTATCTACTTGTCTTTTTACAGCTATTTGTAACTTTATACCAGTGAGTATATAATGGTGACAATCTCTAGACCACTGCATAGTTCCCATTTTCTAATTTAAAATGACTAAAACTTTATTAACTTCAGTAAATATTAATAAAATAGATTTAAGATTTCAGGAAGAATATAAATAGTTAATAATAATGTATTACTAATGAAATGCGTAATACCAACATTTCTTAAAAGTTTTATACATTTCTATTATTCTATTTATATATTGCTATTTTATTACATAAAATATGGCAGACGAGGATATTCATATCCTACTTAATGTCTGGAATAATAAAGTTAACCCCCTTCCCCGACCAAACTCTGTTCACTAATGTTATTCATTTTGCTATACGTCTAAACTCATGACGGTAAAACGTAAAACTAATGTTTTTACATCGATATACCCATAAATTACAATATTATGTAAATATCTAATGCGTTCCGGAGCTCTTTCTTTTATACGTCAGAAGGTATAAACTATAAACAGTAAACACGGTAGGTACAGTACGGTGAGTATATATATGGTGTATATAATATTATATAGTATTACGTTATAATGAAAGGGACGAGAAGTGGTGGGGCGAATACGAAAAAAAAAATGTCTCGTTTCAAAGGATAACGTAATTCACACTGCCGCAGAGGTGCTACCGTGCAAAACAAAGGTCATATTTTAGGGATAATTTTTAGGTTCAAATCCACCCTTGAAATTGAGTTTATATCCCGAAATATATACCCTCCTTTGGTATTCTTTATGAATAAATGCGGCGTAAAAAAGACGTGTCACTGGGCGACGGCGGCGGCGGATTATTCGTTCACTCCGCGCGCTGCAGGTCTTATATACAATGTACTGTCTATCTCTCATCCAGTATGCATATTATATAAAATTGTTCTTTTCGCCTCATCAATTTAAAGAAACATTGTTTAAACTATTGCCGTCGTCTATCGTTCATAGGATATCGTTCCATTGAAATCCGTTGTACTATATACGTACATGATAATACTTCGGTGGGAGCGAGGTCGGCCATTGATTGGTAAAATAAAAAAATCGTTTTTACCTTCAGTTGCACAGAATTTTTAATATAATAGGAAATATTCAAATGGATGGACGAGTTGGAGACTTCAACTTGAAGTTTTGTTAATTTGAACTTTTTGACGTATACCTACAGATGAGTAACTTTTTTCGGTTCTTATAGACTTAATTAAATTTGCATAAACATATTATCAATATTGGCGTTTTAAGTTAAACGACCAAGTTTTAGTATTTTTCAACTGGAGCGCAATTCAATTTAACAATTTTAAACAAACTGTATCTATATAAATCAAAAATTAAATATTTTATACCTATCACATAAAATCATGATAATTTAATAACGTTTTACTTAGTTTTCGTAGATACCCCGCAGTACGCCCGCCCAACACCAGTATCTACTATGTAGTAGAATCGAAGCAGTGTGAACAAGATGTATTCCGATTAAGTAAATTTAAGTTTTCTTTTATAATTATAACGCTTACCCGATATTATTTCAAATATTATTCTTTGACTCGTTCAAGTTTATTTTCTTTTGCGTCGACTTAATCGAGTTAAAATTATTTATAATTTAGGTACTCGGCCGGTTTCGGGGATATAATATTATTAAATTTCTACGCATATATATCTTATAAGTGTTATTGAGTTGGGCGGGCGTAGGCTGAGGTCGCAAATATCAATAATTTAACGATTATAATTAATAATCTTATGGATTTGAGATGTGCTGTCATAGGTGTTAAATACGCGGAGTTCTCCACCCCCACACGTAACCTAATCAAATTTTCGCCACCCATCAGTTAATATGACAATATCATTGTTTGTTACATCGATTTTCTCGTCATTATATTTAATATCATATTATAGTAATACTTACCGCACCGCATACCTACGTATATTGTGCACATACACTCGAGTCGCGATCGAGGCACTCGTAAAACGTGTAAGACAAACAGCAAATAATCGCATGGTATATTATTATAATCATCATATTATATACGATATACAATATACACACATTACGCAATGCCAAATAGGTACACGATAATAGTATAACTATACTACATACGCCTATAATACGCGTACATAGTGAATAGACGAAAGAGTCCGCGAGTACAACAATAATAATATTATAACATTGTACTCGGCCGCCGTGTCGCATTCGTAACTTTTCTGCACACGATAATAGAATAATATTCTTCTTTTGTGCTCGCCCGTCGGCGGCTCTTATTAATTCCTACCTACATATCTGCCCTCCCGGCCCGCCTATAGCCTATATAACCGACGCCGCGGGAGGAGGACCGTCGTCGTCCGCTCGCGGTGGAGACGCGATGGCTGCGCGCACCGGGTGCCAAGACCGCCGACGCCGCCGTTAAATACGGTATACGGAGATTCGAGACCGACCGACTTGCAGCTGCTGGCGACCGACGTATTGCGCGCGCCGCGGACGGTTTTTTTTATTATTATTATTATTATTATTTGACTGCAAAATAGTCGTGCGCCAAACACGGGATTGTGTCCCTAGGATTTTTTTTAGGTTACGCGAGTCCACCGTGTCCTGCAGGCGGAAAAAAACGCGAGCTTGCGCGCAAAGTCGTGTGCCGATAAATTAAAATCAATCCAGAAATTTGTCCGTTACATCCATACATGTTATTATACACAAATTTCTTACATGAATTAATGTCGTTTCGTCATGTTTATAATTAATATAGACTAAAATTATCAAAAAAAAAAAAAAAATTAATAATTGGTCCAAAATGTAAATGAAACTGTTTTTAAAACTACTTTTTTTCAGGACACAATTCGTTCACTGATATGTTTTTTTTTTGTCTGTGATTTTATCGTATTGTTATTATAACCGTTGCGTTGACCGAAGTGTCGCACACATACGTTTAAATAATAAAAAAAAAAAAACAGAAATTCTCGCCCTTGTAATAATATAATGTATACAAATATAATATTATGTACGAGCGAGGTATGACGCAGTTTCGTTGTACTTCATTTCGTCGGGGTTAGGCGTGAGAAGAGCGCGAAAACGTATCCCTTTTTAGCTGAAATTTTCCCAGCTACCTCTATAATTGAACACTGCCTATATTTATGTTATAGACGGTAAATGGCGTTATTAAATAATCATTAAATGAAAATTGTTAACTTGAAAATGTTTAACTGTCAAACGATACAATATCATTGTAATTTAAATTCTAATTATAATAACTACCTACCTACAAAGTCTGCAATAGGTATACTGTACTCTTTTTTTATTTCGACGATTTTTGTACAACAAAGGCGGTCCTGCACTTATATGACTCTTTTGACACATTCCTCATTTTAACAGTGTTTAAAGTCTGCCGCGAATGCGTTAAATAAGCGAATAGAATTCCAATAGTCATCACTTTTGTGTGATTAGCAATAATGATTAATGAGTAAACAAGGTTTTATATAAAATCTAATAAGCATCCTGTCTATGATCAACGATTATTTATTCTATCTACAACGTTGCGGCAACGACGACATAAAACGATAGATAAATAGCTTACGACTCGTTTATACGTACAACGCATCATATAGTGTATAGCTCTAAATCTGAGCACACCGCTCCCTTAAATTACGCCATTGATTACGAACAGAGTTATGTAGTTCAGTAGCAATGTTGACCGCATAGTCTGTCTTGACTAATCCGTCTCGTCGGATGTATACATATTATATTATCATAGGTATTATAATAATATAACAACGGGAGCGCTAACGGATTAAATGGATATTATATATATTATTATTTATTATACACACGACGCTATACGGCGAATACAGAAACAATGACGTTACGATAACATAATAATTATATGCTCAAGAACCGCCATAGAAAATCTCAAAAAATTCAAAATCGCGTTTAATTTATCTGTGTTCATTAAAGGAATCGTATTTTTAAGATTATTAAAATTATAGTGATTTGCTGGGAGTTAGGAATATTCTTTTACTTCTTGAGAAATTTCTTAAAAAAAAAGTTAATTATATTTATACAAACAAAAAAACAAAAGTACTACAGAAGCAATATTTGGATTAATGTATTTTATTATTCACATCAATTGGTTAAATTGCTTTGTTAACCAACATAATATTGATAAGCAATATATTATTATAGATTATAATTGATAACTATAAAATTATAGAAATACTTCGTTATTCGTTATTTTATTTTACACAAATAAAAGTTTTATGTTCATTGTTCATATTTTTATAAACTTAAAACATTTTTAACAAAATTCGCTATTATAAATGGCAGGTAGTAAAAAAAATCAGCGTATTCATTATATTACCCAGAAAAAAATAAAAATGGAAAAAATATATTTTTGTGTATTTCTTGGAAATTGCAATATTCTTATAAAGGCCACATTTAATTAAAAATTGATAGTTGAAACGTAAGATGAATGTTTAAAAATTATAATATTCCCGATAAATTCCAATCTTGGGAATATTCAGGGGATTTCCTAAAACTAAATTCCCGTAAAAATTTTGCATTACGTTACACTCTATTGAGATTGGAACAACATTTTCACTATGGAGAATCAAAATGTCATCACGATATGTCCAAAATCGTCTGTTATCGTGGGCTATCTAAATTTTAATATTACACTGATAGGCTATTTAGGATAACAGGATAACCTATTTCAGATATCAAGATTTATCTAAAACGTGACTATTAATAAAAAAAATCTAACGTGATTTTGATCAGGTTGCCTAACATACATTTTAGATAATCCTCACGTGCGTATTATTTTTAATGTTGTATAATAAATTAATATGACGTGTTACCGGCGTAAATCCAAATTGTTAAAATGCCCTATAAAATCTTATGACAGTGCGTCTTTTAAACATCTCGAGATGGCATTTCGGCACGTGTCTTAAATATGATGTATGTTATTGCATCAGCCGTGAACAATATCATACACAATTTTACATAATATTTACTATTAACACAATCGCCTCTCGTTGACTCCTCTTCACTACTCATCATCAATCTGACCGAATCGATAACAATTTTCGTTTTTCCGGAACATTTCACTAATTCTTTTTTTTATCATTGACAAATTGCATGTTGTGAATAGTATATAACGGACAACATTTTCCACCTACCCAATGTTGTTTTCAATAACAAAAAACGCAATCTCTTCGTATAATGTAATAATTATAAAATATCTTTAGGCTGTAAGAAATATATAACGAAAATTGTTTTTTTTATCGTTTCACTGGGGATGATTTTATTTTTTTACTCTTTAATGCCGGATCGGACAGTGTACCACTCTGCATTCGTTCGTTGTGGTCGCATTCAAACAAAATCGATGTTATCTCAATCAAAATGATCACTCTGCGCAAAGCAATCGGAGAGAAAAAAACCGTATAAACCGTACGGCTTACACAATGTACATATAAACTATATGTAATATATATCTTTTATATATATCATGTTCTAGCAAAAATACTGAAATTACGCCGCCGCCATAATAATATTATACAACTCGCGGCGTGGCATTTTAGCAGGCCACTGCAGAGATAAGAAATAGGAGTCGGGGGAAAAAGAAAGAATAAATAAATGAGAGAAAAAAAATCCTTCGAAACTGCTTCCTCCCACGGCTGTGTTCGTCGATTTATTTATGACGATCCCGACGCCGCAAAAGGCTTAAGTACAGTGCCGTTTCATATAGCTAGCAAAGTCGTTTTTAACTATTATATCCGGCTCGCTTATTATTACATTATTATCATATAATATTATAAGGTAGATACAAAATTCACTTTACATTAAGCTCGTTTTTGTTTCACTTGAACGCGAACGTACAAACGACACCTATTCATATGTGTTATTATACATATACACTTAAGTATTAAGTATAGATATTCGCATAACGTTATTATACGCGTACAGTAAATACGTAATATAATATTCGATAAGCACGAGAGACTACAATATTATAATGGTTGTCTTTATTATTTCACTGCTTCCATTTCCCACGATTTTCTCAGTTTTTTTTTTTTTTTTAATGGGGAAAAAGGCAACGCCAATAATATTTTTTCTTTTATTATTATAATAATATTCAAAATCGGTCGTATTTTCGTGGTATGCAGTTCTGATCTCATTCGGTTAGATAAACGCGTGAATTGTCTGTGTGTATACACTGTGCAGTGTTCGGTTGGAAAGCTTTGGTACCGCGATGGCAATAATACAATAATAATCCGTTTCGTATTATATTATTATTGTTATCGACGAGGTAGCGCAAGCGACTCGTTAAAGACATTTCTCAAAGTCCTACAAACTTCAGATACAATTTTTTTTCTCCGTTAAATGTATGTACTTGCTTGGAGGATTTAGTTAGAAATTTCGAGAGGTTCAATATTTAATAGAAAATATCTCAGACAAGGAATTATTAAGTGGATCAAATTTTAAAATACAGTTTATATTGTGTTTTTAACAATGATGTATTATCATTAAAAATCAGTAAAAAAAAAAAAAAATAAAACGATAAACGAGTTACCACCAAATGAAAAACATTAAAATATGTTTCACATATTATTATTACTCTACCGTTGTTGTAGTTATTATTTTTTCTTATATACTAAAATAACCACAATATAGTATATTAATTAATAGCAATAAACGAATAAAGACGAATATTATTGTACACATTTTTTTTATTATATTCAATAAATAACAAGAAGACCGCGATTGGTGCAAGTTATGTACGCGTGTATGCGTATATAAATATACGATTATAATAAAAATTATAACGTACCATTGATATAAGTGAAAATGTATACATTTTATTTCCAACAAATGTCACGTAGAAGTACAGAATGACGTGGAATAACATTAATAGTAATAGTATAACAACGGGATATTATTATTCCCGTGTTTACCGTTATTCAAAATCGATGAACAGATATCATGTTATCATATTAAACGAGAGCGTTGTTTAATCTCGACACCGAGCCCCATGAATCAAAAGCAGATCCGAATCTACGAGTTAATTAATTAGGGTCGGATATGCGGGTAAAACATTCAGTGAGAGCCAGAGAGAGAAATAATAATCACGAGATTGTATTGGCACGCGCAAAAAAAGCTCGGTTAGCGCTAAATTGGCTACATTATAATATACTTAATCGTGTAAACACGATAATATAGTTATTTAAGTGTGTTATTATTGTTGTAATTCATCGCTGTGATCGAACACGTATAGTATTAATAATAATAATATATTTGACAGGATTGATAGGTTATGACTTTTATAATTTTTGTAATTCAAACGAAACGACAGAAGCTATAGCAAATGTATTACCTATTTGCTCAGCGAATAAGAAAACTACATCAACGGCGACAGCGATAATAGTAATAACATGATGTGAAACAATATCATTTATTTGTTCTACTAATATTATACGCTTGTTTTATTTGTATTCTGTACTATGCATATATACATAACACAATAAGTAACAATATCAACATTAAACTTGTTTATTCATACTTATTTTTTATTTTTATTTTTTCACAGACACTATTACTTTTTTTTTTACCCAAGTTGTTCCACGGACGGTCGGTCAGTCGGTCCTCAACCATTTGAATCTGAATAAAGGTTTTTTTTTAACATTCGTGAATTTTAAATGGTCTATTGTCGTTTATATATTTTTTTTTTATCTTCGTGTCACTCCAGCGCACAGTAGTCAGATCTCTCTCTATCTCATTCGAACCGCATCATCCCACCCCGACAGAATCTTTTAACTCGAAAAACAAAGCCGTATAGGTATATAATAATATAAATCCCGCAGCGCATGTATACGATCCGACAAACCGAGTGTTCCGTGGATTTTTTTTTCCTTTTAAAGATGTCGGTATATAACGCTATTAAGGACATTATTAGAATTTAAACGATAAAACGGAATACTGTAATTTATATGGTTTTGCGGAGAAGAATAACAGCAATGCTTTTGTATTCCCCTCCCCAACCAACCAACCTCCCACTCATTTTATCGTATTTACCATTACCGCGAGTAGCATTGAATAATGACATTATTATTATTTATCGACTCTCACTCACATTAATGGGCATTATTAGGCGTTCAACAGCTGCTGTACGGGGCGTTATAATCGCATATTGCAGTGCGTGTACCGTCTTCGCGTTCTACTTTACATCCAGTGGTCCATACAGTGTTGTTTTAAATATACTAATAACACTGATGTAAACCGACTTACGCAACAACTACATGGGGATAATTCAAAATTAGAGTGGAGAAAAACGTCTACAATATTGAAATTTCAAAGTTTTACATTTTGTTATCGTTAAAGGAGTCGAAAAATAGTTTATGTAAATTGGACTAAACTAAATTTACTATCGTTTTTTTGTTTTTGTTTTGGAAAGGGGGAGCTGACGTCAACCACGAAGGTAAAACGAAAGCGAATCTTATTGATTTTTAGAAGAAAACGACCGTGTAAGAAAATGGTATCTATAATTTGGAGGAAAATGGTTACAACCAGAGAAATAAATAAAACGCAAATGTTTGCAAAAACAAGATATACGTTGCTTGTTTTTACTGCATTCGACTATATTGTATGTTATATTATACTGCAGTCTTGGCAGTGAAGCTTAACTGTATTTCATTCGATGCCCGGCGATTACTTTGATATTATGTACGGGTTGACTTGATTTTACATTTTAAATATCGTTCGAACGTTTCGCATAAAATATTTCTTTCATCAAGGACAATAGGAATTATGGTTTTCCTCGATGAATAGAACGGACAACAGACGCCCATGCCAAGACGGTTGCCGCTGACAACTCTATTTATGCCGTTTAAGAGATTTAAAAACGTTTCAATAATTTCGTTCGTATCACATACGCACGCAAGTATATTGCCTACACGAAGCAAACAAATAATATTTATACACAAAATATATACATTTATGCGTATATTTGTGTGTGTGTGTGTGTGTCATGTGTCTTGTGTGTCATGTGTCGTGTACGTATATGAGTCACGCTGAAACTAAACGACACTGGAAATACGTCGTAAATATTAATATGTACATATATTACTGGAAAGTTTGGTTCTACAGCGTTCTTTTTAGTGGCATTTTCGGTTTTTGTACCGAAGTTATTTGCATGATAAATTGTTTGGATAAACTAAAAAATAAACACTAATAAAAAAACGTTCAATTTTTTTAAAATTTAATAAAATGGCGACGCGTATTTATTTATTTTTAAGAAACTCAAACAATAAAATAATATGGTAATCGTTTGCGTCATATTATTGCAATTCTATAGATAGACATTAATGATTTATAATTATATACAATTTAATATATTTATAGCCATTTATCTCTTATTGTATTAATTTAGTATAATAAATTATACTAGACCTATAAATATTTATAAGACAAGAAGATTTTTAATTATTAATTTAAAAAGCCAGTAAATAATTCAAAATATTATCTTACAACTGTTCCGTTTGAGAATGTAGAGTAAAAGATTTCTCTTTGACGAATATAATTAGAAGTTAGAGCGCTTAGTAAATTCCGGAGTAAATTCAATTTAAAATCGACTTATTGTAAACTATAAAGCGAATTCCATGATTAAAATACCATAAAAATACTAAACTACGTTTTTTAACTGACGTTCAACTGTTTATTATATTCTATTATTTTAAAATATTTTTATAAAATTGTTGTGTATTTGTATTGTACCAGTCTGTTTTTAAATCTGTAGAAAAAAATAATAATCCTACATAACAAATCATTATAAAGTACTAAAGTATTAGCGATACATTAAATATAGTTAAAATTTCCGTTTAACAGTAATATTAATAATCATACTAATATAAAAAAAAAATGCGTATAATATATTATTATTATTATTATTATGATAATTGATAACTGACGAATCATATTTATTATAGTAGATCTTAATGTGATTTTATTAAATGTTCCTATAATTTTGTGATTTATTTTCAACGTACAATTTGAAATAGCTTTAGTATATATAAATTCGATTCTTAAGTGTATTTATAAACTATTTCACGTATTTTAATTTTATAAGCTCTTGTATGTTAAAAAAAGAATTTTAAAAGCTGAATTAAAGTATGTAAGTACATAATATTGATAAATTATAGATATTATATGTGGTGAAATATGATTAAAACTAGGTATTGTAGTATATATTATATATACTACAGTATATTACTATATATTGTAAGTCGAAGTATCTACCAAACAATTTATACCTATAGCGTTCAAAACATTTAAAATATGGTATAATTGTGGTAATATGAAAGCTATTTTTATTTGGTATAATGCGTTTGAAAAATCAAAAATGCTTAAATATAACGCAAAGTAGGTAACTATCTTTTTTTAATAACATTCCTTATTTTCAACATAAAAATAATAATGTATAACATACAAATTATTTACCTATAATGAATTCATTATCATTCGTTATAGTATCATTAAAATTACAAAATAGCAAACAATAGTTTCCTTAAAACGTTTTGGATGAATAAACACGCCCTGCAGTACCTATCTATATTTATTTTAACTATCATATAAAAAATATTATCTTTTGACATTAATTATATAGGTAAGGCACCTTATAAAATATAATTATACTTAAAGTCGATATTATCTTTATTAGTATAGTTAATAAAAATGAAAAACGATTGTCTGGTTTTGCTGTAGTGTGTGTTATTCATTTGTTTTAAAAAACTTATTAACATTATTTTTTTTTTAAATGATAAAATATTTGGTAATCAGCGGAGGCTATAAAAGCTTGTGCTCACGTTTCATTAAACAGATACCTTCCGATATTAAATTCACACATAACCACCCTCGTAATATGACTGGTCATCCAATAATATCCGTGAGGGTTAACAATAACATAATCAATTCTGTTGATTGATATCGGTTAAGACAATTCGGCCATTCAGAAATTAATCAGAAAAGTGGATCACGCCGCCACATTGATGAGAAAGTGAGCAATACTAAATTATCAACATTTTGAATTGGGGTGAATATTTCAGGGGAGGAATATATAGAGATGGAAGTAAACACGAATAGCGGCTGCGATGACCGTGAAGCGACTGACGAATATTTCCCTCCGCCTATTATCCTACATAATATACGAGTAGGTACCTACTACCTATTACTGTTTAGCTTTCCTTAAACGACTTAATACTGTATCTATAAAATAAATTAATAACATATAACATATATTTTTAAAATACGATTTAAATAAATTATATTATATATTTTATACAAATATAATTTCAGCATTACTGTATACACGTTAGATTCAGTAAAATATAATCCCCACAGTGTAATTAGAGAAGGGGATTGTTTCTATATATTATTATTTCATAATTAAATGTTCGTAGTGCCACAAAAAGCGCAGTTAGATCGCAAAAATTATTTTACTACGGTATAACATGGTAATTCGTCATTTTGAGAACGTTCTAAAACGTTTTTTTTTTATACTGCCAAAAGCAAAAGAAAAATGGGGTTACTTCGCTCGGTATTGAAACGGCCTAAATCATTTACTATACATATTATATAAGTTTGTGTATGTGCGTGTGTGTAGGATGTATTGCTCGATATACATTTTATAAGTATATATATTCTGGAGCCTAACTTCCTATACTCGGCCAATGTTTAATAATAATAAAATATTATATAGGTCACCGATAATTTTTTTCAAACTTTTAACTGCTATTTTAAACTCTTTCATATAAACCGTACGCTACAGCAGTACCTAAATAATATTTTGCTGTGCTCGGCTGCATACGGTGCGTGTCCTAAATGTATAAATGCAGTTGCCGAGAATGACAATTTTGGCGAGTTAACATTAAATAAACGTATAATATGTGTATTATATTTTTATAAATTGCATTGAATCTATTCCTAAATTTAAAAGGAAAAAAATAATGTTTTGCCGTACCTACAGACATGAGCTAGGAATTTGAGATTAGACGGATATGTAATATTAAATATAAACGCATTCACGTATGAGTGGTTTGGATTGCACGGGGAAATTCTAATAAAAGTTAATAAAGTATAATAAATGTATACATACGGTTTATAATAGGTGTTTATTAAAATATACTGCAGAATTCCACTATTTCTATTGTAAAACATTACCTATAAATATACCTAATAAATACGAATCAGAAACCTCTCAAATAGTGGCAATATAAATTTTTTATCGACTTATTTTTAAAAATTAAATAGGCAATATTTTTTTAACGACTTATATATGCTTTGCCACCGTTTCATTTTCTATGTGCGTATAAAAGTTATATTATATATAACCGTGACCAACTATTACGATAGCGTGGTGCGCGTTAAGTTGCAAGCCCCCCAACTCCCCGATTGGAACATAAACAAATTAACTATAGATTTGCAGACGTTAAAAATAATTGGAGCGAAAACTTGGAAAACGTTAAAAATTTTCATCCAACCGCTATTGTTATCTAAGCCATGTAATAAACGGCAATAATGTTTGTTTCGTGAGAACTATTATGGAATTTTTTTCTTTTTATCAGAATCCGTGTAATAAAAACACATATACACACTACTCACACGAACCGTACCGCGCGATAAGATGGAAAATTGAAATCTATTATAATATAATTACACAAGTTTAATTTATTATTTATACACGGTTGTTGTGCGTCCATTCGTGTTAAGTTTAAGTAAAGTTTACGGTGTAATACCTATACGAATAACATAGGTACTATTGTCGTGTATATAGACGGTAAATTTAATATTATATATTAAAATTTAAAAATATTACGTAATGTCTACGAATAATAACGTGATAAAAATATTATAATGTCGTCTGTTCGTACTTACCTCTCTATAAATATATATATATATATATATATTATAATATCGCAGTCTTGTGCGGGCGAGATTGGCGTAGCAGCGTGTACAGTGGCTGCTGTGGCGCGGCGGCGGTGGGGTACAGTACCGCGGCGGCTGAACGGGACCGGTTCTCGCGGGCGGACGAAAGAACGAAAAGTACGATAATGATATATGTATGTATTATAAAAATAATGACGCCGAGCGGAAAAAATTTATAGCTGAAAGGGGAAAAAAAATTTTTTCCCAAAATTTTCGATACCGCGAAATTTATCCGGATAAAAAATTTGAAAAAAAAAAAATATTATAATTTTTTTTTTTTTAAATTCGGTGGGCTTACGAGGGGTCGGTGGGGATGTCGGCGGCGGTCGGTGTATAGGTGTCTCACGACGGGCGGCGTGTACGTGTGGGTGTGTGTGTATGTGTTTGGTGGTGGTGGTGGTGGCGGCGGCGGCGGCGGCGACGGCGTCGAGCTGCAGTGTGTTATTATACCGCGCTAGGCGTATAACGCTCGTGGCAATGGTCTGCTGCAGTTGTAGTCGTAAGACGGACTGTCGCGCGGTCTGCGTGGCGGGTCCGCGCTCGTGTACGGGTTGCGACGACGTCGAGTGGCGCGGCGGCGGCGGTTTCGGCAGCGACGGTTTCGACAGCGTCGGCGGCGGGGAGGGCCGGAGCGATGGCGAGCGAGGCGACCGAGCGTCGGGCGGGCGAGG
Source organism: Rhopalosiphum maidis (assembly GCF_003676215.2). NCBI lineage: Eukaryota > Metazoa > Arthropoda > Insecta > Hemiptera > Aphididae > Rhopalosiphum > Rhopalosiphum maidis. The sequence goes on from NC_040879.1 coordinate 13,872,509, forward strand.
GACGGACGCGGACGGACGGACGGACGGACGGACGACGGCAGACGAAACGATATTATGCCGCCGCGGACGACGCGGGCGCGCGCGGTAAGCGTGGGCGGCGGCGGCGCGGAGACGCAACCGCCGTGGTTGGTATCGCCGCCGGGCGGAGCGCCACAGTCGTCGGCGCGCCCGCCACCGTCCGCCGGCGCACGGTCGGCGATAACTTGCCGCCCGCTAGCCCATTACACACACACACACGCGGCGCGCCGACATCGCCGCCGTAGTTTGCCGGCCGGCCGCCAGAGGATCGCCGAGGACTCGACTGGCGCCTATCGCCGCCGCCGACGCGACGCCCGAAAACCGCACCGACTGCACGGTTTCGCTCCCTCCCTAGCGCGCGCTTCGTCCGTCCATTTCGCATCAGCCAGTTTTCGTTACACCGCGTTTTCTCTTCTTTCTCGTTTCACCCCCTCGCGCTCCCCCCCCCCGACCATTGCTCGCGGTAAAAATGAGTTATTTTTTTTCCGTTTTTCCTCCACTCTAACCGCTGTGTACGACGCGTTTTCCTCAAATGTGCGGCACTACCCCTGTTGTACGTACTCTATAGTTCTCGGCCGCAGTCTCATTATCGCGCGTCTTGCCACCACAGTCGACCATATTATCATTGTATTATACATTACATAGGCGTTTATATTTTGGAATATCATTTTACGAGGGAGTTTTAAAGATTAATTATTACCGTCTAGTTACGGGTCGAAGAGATCTATTATTATCTATACGCTATATTGTAGCTGTTCAGCTACCCATCCACCCTAATACCGCATCACCACAGAGTTATTATATTTAAACTCGGATTTGCTTTGTAAATATTTTTTTTTTAAAACTTTTTCATCATAATATATTAAGAATTAAAGTTTAGACTTCACCCGCATGTGTTGTTTTTGTCTTACAAACGTACAACACGCAAATTAATATTCAGCTGCAGAACCAATTTTGTGTTATGAGCTGTTATTATAGTAATTATATAGGTATTGACGGTACAGTAGGTATGTCCAAGAACTCTCATACCACCCTTGGTATATCCATGGAAAATTAATATATTATTTAAATATAGGGTTTTTACAGTAATTTGTAAAGAAAATTCCTATTAAATAGCCGTTTCAAATTTTTTTCCGAAAATTTCAAAAAACGATTTTTTTTTTATATGAAATTTTACATTTTTGATTTTGGACATAGTTTTTAAAACAATTAAAAAAAATAATTAACATTGAGTGGAGAAACAAGTTAAAAAAAATTAAGTTTTTGATCTAGTAAGGAATAATAGTTATTCTAGTAAAACACGAATCACATAGGTTACAAATCAATCTTGATTGAGACGAAGATTTTCTAAAATAGGTTTGTCGAAAATATTAATCTTCACTTCTTCAGATATTGGATTCTGAGTCCTGACTTATTCTATGTGGTGCCCAATTACAAAACTGTGAATGTCTTTCTTTATCATCTGCATGTATGTAACTGTTGAACATATTTAGTTTTATATTGCTTTATTGTATTATTATGTAACGTTATACACGAACGAACAATTTGCTTACTTTAGCCTCCGTGCACTAATCACGTACATTAATCAATGAAATAACACAATACTACGCTGTTTAATCATACGCTACTTAACACCTTTACGATTTCGTTGAGTATCGTTTTAATTGTATACACATATTTTTTTTTTTAATTTTAAAAATATAATCAAAAAATGACCTATTTAACCAATACAAACATTTTAAACAATTTAACATAAATTATTTTTTTAAATTAGCGAATTATTAGTAATTTTTAATAAAAGTACGCGGAACCGTGGGTGCTTCAGCTCCCAAGCATCCCCCTTAAATCCGCCGCTGGTTTTTACTATAGTAATTATAATTGCTATACAAAAATTAGCATTTAAAATTTAAATACATTAATTTACCACGCTGATTTATACTATAGTACTTTATAAGGATGACACAGGATTTAAAGTAAAAACTGTATATTAAAGTCAATTTACCTAATTTAAAGTAAGAAACTGGTAATGCATATAATATATGTATAGTATATATATAATATTAAAAATGAAAATAACTAGTTCAAAAATATTAAAATATTGTAAAAAAACTAACGTGAGCAATGGATAAGGGGTTCGACTTTAATTTGCAATATTGTACGCCTGATGTAAGACGGAAATAATAATACGTCACGTGGGCGTAACGGTCGCGTAAGGCACGACAACTATAAGCTCGTGAGCTAGTCCGTCGATTGTTTCTTCAACAGTTACCCACAGGTACGTCCCGATGAATGTTCACCAAATCAACATGATATATTTATATATATATATATATATTTATATATATATATATATATATATTCAACCTATTTTCCACAATTATTGTATTTCTTAAGTAGGTTATTTCCCGAGTCACTGTAGTGTGAAAAATAAACGTTTGCTTTTCACCGCCGTAACCGGTAATGCGGATAGTATGACTAATACCTACAATTATTGTAAATGGTTATTATTTTCATAAAATAATAACAATATTTTGGCAATGTTATTCCGCAATTCGCTTCAAAGAAACCCGAGTGAATAAAAATTAAAAATAAATAAGTTAACGAAATTATGTGCCTGTACCATCGATAACCGCGTACGCGAGGTACCTATATAACTTGTAAAACTTTTGTTTTTGCGTGCAAACACTGAGCATAATACTATATACGCGCGATATTCGAAATCAAATAGCAGTACAACACTGACCGACCGTCTTTAAATACGAATCGTGGGTGATGATAATAATAATAATAATAATATACTGGTGCAGTGTATAGGCGGTTGTTCGGTGGCAAACAATTATTATTACACAGGACGTCTTCAACGGTGACACGCGTAGATATCGCGTATTTTCAAGTGTATATTCTGCAAGACGTTGAAAATTAATAGGACACCGCAACTCAGCGTATTGTCTCTGTCATACTGCACCCGCGCGTATATATACATGACATCATCACAATTGGTTTCGTACATTTCCGTTGATTATATTGTTATATATACAATAATGCGAGTTCTGCAGACCAAATTTTCTTTACATGTCATAATACATTTTCGATTTCGAAACGAAATTATTTTCACGGCGCAAAAATATAAAGGGTTAATAAATTGCCCGATGGATATAACGCATAGTATAAAAAATAAAATATTAATATAATATATAATCGTATATATTTTTTGATAAATTAAAATATATCATACAACAAACATAAATTTTCCTCTAAATGATGAGCTACAGAAAAAAAAAACTATATTAACGAAGACACTTCAGAGTTATATTATAATAATATAAATTGTACTTCGGAAGATCAGCTATGTATCTATAATACTTGAAAGTATTAAACCGACGGATCACAATAAACTTACAAGACATTTCAAAAGAAAAACACATATCATTAAAACTATACATACATTGAAACCAAGATCGTGTGAAAAAAAAAAACAAATTAAATATTCCACAATTTAATTTGACGTAATTATACGATATTGTGATGTATTTATTTATTTAATTTCGATATAGTGTAATGTTGTAATAGTTAATTTTTTACTAATATAAAACAGTGGGCTTACAGAGTTATTTCGTAAAATGTTAATAACTGCCTATTGTTGTCATATTTATTTTATGAATATATAGCGTTGAATAATTATACAAATAACTGTTAAACCGATAAAGCAATAAATGTATCAAACATTTTGTTCGATTAATAATCTTTGTTTTTGTTATTTCGATAATGAATTGTATATTCAACAATTCGTATATATTCCATTGACGTCATTTATAATTTGTTAATTATTTTATGTTAAATTGTTGATTTCATTATAAATGACTGTTGTTTCAATTTTTAGAATATATACAGTTCAGTCGTACGACTGTAGTTTGCTTAAAAAAAAAAAATTAATAAAATCATACGTGTCAATACAATAATCGACGAATAATATTACTGTAGATGACAACACACTTGCTCTTACTTGTTTTCCACACATTATTCTTACATTAAACTGTTATGAACAAGACGTTTAAGATTATTTTTAATTGTTATTTGTTTGTTCATTAATAAGCCGACATTAGTTGCAAAAACAGTACTATTACACTAAAATAGGACACAAGTAAAAAAAAAGTTAAAGATCAATGAAGTAAAGCATAAGATAAAAACTTGTGTAGAAAATAAAACGATATTTTTTCAAAATTTTATTCTCCGTCTTTTTTACATTAATGCCAAAACTGGTCTGTCTTTGCAAAAATCTCATTTATTGCGAAACAGTGTACCTTATACTATAGTAACCAATAACCATATTATAATATTAATACCAGTCTGGAATAATTACCAATGCCCGATAGCGACAAACTGCTCATTAATTTATTTATTAAAATTTATGCCAAATTTTCGATCGATTTTTTGAATTTTTAAATAAAATATATGTTTTTTATGTAGATTTATTATACCAATTTATAAATTTTCACAAAAATACTATACACATATAATATTTTACTCATTTTTTGCACTGTGGTGTTTTAGGTTATTTTTTTATGCGACGACCTATATTTCTAATTTCACACTATGAACACTTTTATAAACATTTAAAGTTTAATATTTAGATGACCGAAGTTATAGTAGACCACTGTGGTTTGTTTTGGTATCTACTCATCTTTTCTTTTTATTCCGCTCATCTGCAATATATATTTAATATAATATAATACATTTTAATTTATAGTGCGTTTACCTACCTTTTTTTTTTATTGTTATTATTGTTTTACGCGTTTCGTACAACAATAATAATATAACAACAGTACCGTATGTCCAACCAAACGCATTTCCTTATAATAATATTATTATTATTATAATATATGATTATCCTATACGTTTTATCCGGTTTCCGTCGCCGTTCTCGGTCGTACTATATATACGCGTCATCTCTCGCATTCACGAGTTCCGTAAAGTTCTATACTTTTACCTACATATAGGTATATATAATATTATCTTCACGTATTTTTTTTCCTTGTGTTCACCCTTTTTGACGCATTTTTACAAAAATATACGCTCTCCCGCGAGAATTTTATTTTCGCCGATTTATATAATATATAAACGGCATTATAGTATCGTTATCATCTGCAGCTGCTCCGCGATTCGGAATTATTCTTATATAACATTCTGCAAAACAACTTTATCGGAATCGGAAAATATGCTTTATCGAAGTTTGTTTCGATTTCTTGTCATCGTTGTTATAAAAATAATAATTATTAAGTTTTTTTTTCTATTCCAGCGCCTGTAAATATATTATATAAGTATAGATGTTTACAAACTACTCGAACAAAGTCTCTTTGATGTGAATATTATTAAATTATCCTCTTTTGATATTCTAGTTTTTCATTAAATATTATATTAATGTACAATATTCATAATGGCTATAATACTTATATACATACCATAGCTGTAAAGCACGAAATAGCTGGTATAATGTTTAAGGGTAAAACGTGTACCTAAATAGAGTTGATATTTTTTACTTAAATTTTTTTTCCAAATAGTGCTTAATTATTTCACTGAAAACTTAATGATATATTAAACAATATGTTATAAGGTTACCCATATGCCCATATATATTGTATAATGTACAATGGAAATTATAGTACAATAATAATATATTATAATGACATAACGGTGGTACGTCATTAATATATTATATTGTGTAGTCGGCCATTTTAAAATTGAATGTAAAAACACTAAAACCTTAATACGATTTACTTTGATATTCACGTTTTTTTACTTATCGTATTGTATTGATTCGTTAACAAAAATAAAATACAAATACAAAATAAAATAAAAATCCCCGATTACAAAACATCCAACGCGTATATTGCATACTAATATAAGCCCATAAAAGTATAACATACAGTGTGATTCACCAAACATACTCACCCGTTTTTTCTCTTCGGTATTGCAGTTGTTTTTTTTTATTTTTAAAATTTTTAGATTCTGAGTGGAGCGATGTGCTTTTATTTTTTATGCATTTTTTTTTTTTTTGTACCACATGAGCACATGACACTTTAAAAAGTAGAAAAAATAACTCGATATTCAAATTTAAGGGTGATTGTTTGTAGCAAATTAGATCTAGTTCGTACTTCAGAAGAGAGTGGGGAGGTAGAAGAGGAGGTTAAAAGTATAATTTCGCCGGAATAGGTAAGCCAACAAAATATTATTGAAAATCGGGCATTTTTATGCAAAACTAGTTTTCGACCAAATCACATTTTGTTTTATCGGTGTTAAAAACAAACATCAATAGACACTTGAATTTTTCACCAAATTTAATGCTTATGTTAACATTTTTTGTATATAGTACCTATCTATAGTTGAAATAAAAATTCGTTAGCTAATTTGTTTTTAGCTATTTATAGATATTTGAAACTTTTCATTTAATTTTAATTTTTGTTTTTTTTTGTTTTTTTATAAATGTCGTTAAAAAATTAATTTTATCGTTGAACATTTTTTTATATAAGTATTTAAATTTAAAATTTTCACGACATTTGTAAAACCTCAAAAATTATTTTTTAGTTATAATTTTTTCTATCTATATAAAAAAAAGTTTATTTGAAAGTCCCATTTATTTTTTATAAACGTTAGAAGTTCAAAGTTTTACGACATTGGATATTCACTTGTAAATTTACTATTTCTCCTCAATTGGATTTTGATATTTTGCTACAATTCAAAAACAAATTTGTAGAATATAAAATGTTTTTCAAATTATTATGACTTTCTATGCTAGATAAAATTTAAAATATTTGACTCTTTTTTAGCAATTTTTAAATATGGAAACTTTTCGATTTTTTTTTCAATTATAGCCAATAAAAAGTAATTCACAGTATAAAGACTTGCAAACATAAAATATAAGTTTTCACTATTGATATTTAAGTTATTTTAAGTCAATTATAGTTATTTTTTTATAAGGATTTGAAATTAAAATTTGGACAAAATAATATACCTATTTAAAAAATGAATAACAAATCGATTAATTATATTTTTATAATATTATTCAAAGAGTCTTAACATTTTTACATATATTATTATTTTATAAATTTTTCAATATTTGTTGATTAAATTTAAAATATCAGTGATATTACCGATTCATATCATGAACTTACTCATACTGTTTTAACGTTTTGTGGTATGGTGATAGTGACTCAAATTTAAATAAAAATAATATAGTATAAATATAATATATACTGTTATAATAATAAAATAAATCTATTTTCAGAAAAAATATTATCAACCTAACGTTATACTAATAGTAAAATAAATAACTTTAATAGAAATAGTATGGAAAAAATTATAATAAAATATAAATACTGATGATATAGGCTGACAGATTGTCTCCATTCAGAAATTTTATATATATACAATGATAGATATACCTTTAAATTAAAATTAAATACATCCGTTATACTGTTTCACTGAATCCTTATATAGCAGAACGGTACCCACGTTTTTAAAATATATACTTTAAAATCATAATATTTTAAAAATTTTTTATACAACTCAAGGAGTGTTCTATGGCGTTAACAATGTCTGTGTTTCAATTAAGAACCCTTCTTCTTTAATGTAAGTTTTTAAGTTTTAATACATACATTTTATCATAATAAACATTTTAACGAGTAATTTTTCAGTGTTAAAATGGTTTCACAAAAATGGATCTAGTATTTATTATAATTGGACTATTAAAAAAAAAAATTTAAAACATACATTTTCAAAACCCATGGTCATAGAATTATTATCTTTATTATACAAAATTAAATAACTCAAAAAATATTGTTCGAATTTTGATTTTAATACGTTTAGATTTACAGAAAAAAATATCCACAAATAATTCACTGAAATAAACGGAAGAGCTCTCATTTGAAGTAGTTTGTAGCTCTATAGAACACACCTTAAGTAGTACAAAAATCTTAAAAATTTGAAAATATGGAGTATCCTTAGGCATATTTAAAAATTCTAAAAATGAGGTTTAGAATAATTGAACTATTGAAGAAAAAGACGGATGAGAATGCTCGGTGAATCACCCCGTATAGGTTGTATTTATAATTTGAACACACTATATGGTGATCCGCTAAGCATGCTTATACCCTTTTTATCTTTTAGTAATGAAGTTATTTAAATTCTAATTTTTGGTATTTCGTATTATTCTTAAAGATCGCATTTTCAGATATAGTTAAACTTTTTATACCATTTAAGGAGTGTCAAGTAATGATATAAACTTAGTTTTTGCAAATAAGAACAAAGTTTTTTACTTTTAATTGTTAAACGGATGATTTCATGAAAATTTTGTTACGTCTAAATCGCAGTTCAAAAGAATAAGTTCTAAGTGAGTAAGCAATATACAGACGATAATCATTTATATTAATAGATTTACTACCTATTTAAATACAGAATAATTCATTACTTAATTTAATATTAATAATACTCGGACAATTTGTTTAAATAAAAATAAAAACTATAAAATATGCTAAAACAATATTATTATTATTAATACATAATACCTATAAATATCAAATTATTTTATCAATTTTTTTTTTATTTATACACGTTTTCATCGTATAACTCTCATGTTTGACAGCGCACAAGTGAAATATTCAATATTTTTTTAATAGCTATTAATAATATGAAATATGAAATCAAAATCATAAAAATTATTTTATTAGGTTAGAAGTTAAAGATATTATTCTAATGCAAAATAATTTTTACATTTTTTAAGCTACTAAATATATGTGCTTGGGTGCCAAGTCTTCTAAATTGGGGTGCTCAAAATCCTTAAAACTTATAAGCAAAATTAATATTATTAAAACAACTGTTAACTATCGTCCATCACCTATACATTATGCTGATTCAATAATTATATAATACTTTTAAAAAGTATGCAATTCGTTTGACCAATCGTGCACGTGCCGCGCAGTAAACATACTTTACAATAGTATTATTTATTATGCCTTGCACAAACTAAATATTTTTATAATATATTATTGGTAAACAACAAACTTTTATCGTAAAAAAAGTAAGATATCTTGATTAAAAACATATAGATATAGGAATAAAAAAATTTACTAGCTGTGCTGTATAAATAGGTTTCGAGTGTACCTCTTCATTAAGTAGGTGACGCTACAATAAATGTGATTAATCATTGTATAGTTGAAAAAATAATTCGGAGTAAAGAGGACGAGTGGATTAGTGTATATTTCTAAGAATAGATCACGAATGTTGTAATAATGTATTGTTATAATTATAAGTATTTTCTCAATTTAGTAGGTCGATCTCATATTTATGCAAAAAATATTGCATACCCATAACATAATAGTAATAATACCTTATGAGCGAATACTGATGATGTACCATAAAATGGTGTGAATATGTTCGTGATATAGATATTAGTCTAAATATTTTTATACAATAATAGTTAACGTATAAAATAATATTATGAAACTTTCAATTGTTAAGAGCAAAAAATTATTTTTCGTTTCAATATAGAATTTTAAAAAACTTTAACTTCGAATGTACTTAAAATATATATATATAAAAATATCTATGAATATTTTCGATATTTCTATATTGCTATATCTTGTTTTTGGTGTAATTTTCCTACTAGGTTTTAAATGAAAAAAAAACAATTTCGAATGTCTATAAATAAAAGAGAAAAAATATCTTGAAAATGACTAGAAAATGCTTAAATATTCGAAGAAAAATTTCAAGGCATTTCGGGGTAAGTAATTCCTTTCTGAATAATTACAAAAAAATTCACCTGCTTAAATATTCTTATTTTCCGTCTGTGCTTAATAGTTTCACCAAATTGTTAACTTTTAACCCTCTTCCCCACTAAAATATAGACTAGATCAAACTGCCCAACGAAAATATCTTTAAAATTTAAAAATTAAAGCAATTCTTTCGCTCCGAAATTGTGGATACCCTAAACAAAAACTTTATACAATGTATGTATTAACATAGGTACCCATCATATCCTATGCTTCTATGAGATTCTGAAACGTCCATCGATACACTCGACAATACCATGAAAATATTACCGATAAATCATCATTGTCAAATCACTATATATTGTACGATCATAAATTATAAGGACAAAGCCCAAACAGTAAGTCGTATTTATCTTTACCCAGATTATCATTATTATATACTACTATTACATTATATATACCTTAAGAGAAGAATAAATAAAAATTACTAACCGCACGAAAGTTGTACACATATTTTCTTTTCGGAAATATATTTTATAAATGTTAGGAATGCGAGCATTCTTCGCACGTCGCGTGTAGATTATTAACGTTTTAGATAGGCCGCTGTTTTCGCCCATCGTTCGCGGGCGTGGGACGTACAGGCGGGTAGTATATGTTATTTATTTCATATGAAATTTTAAAGCTACTATTATCGCATTCGAGAGACGATTCTGATCGGAGCTCGATATTTATTGCTGTATGTTTACGCCATTTGTCAATATGTTTGAGTACTACGATATACGCGTGTTATTGTGTATGCAATATTAGTAATATTAAAAAATCAAATCGCCCGTATAATAATGTATTGAAATTTAGTGAAATACTATGCAGTAAAAAATTTTTAAAAATCTTACTCAATTTCAGTACATTTTATACGGGCGATAAGGTATTTTAATATAATTTATATTATAATATATTACATACATAAATAATGACGCCGTGCAAATTAACATAATTAACATAATACACGAAATGACTATGGTAATATGTTAATTATTAATTATCGTGTAAAAAATAAATAAATAATTTATATGGTTAGGTGGGTATTATACATATAGGCGAGTCGTGTTTATACGAACGTCTGTTTAAATTGCAATCGACGATGTTAAGTAAATATTTATAACACGGAATATATATCTACGTGAATTCAGCAAAGCAATTATGTAATCGAAATCTAAAATCCGGTTATAAGGTTGATAAATGTCAACCTTTCAAAGAAAATACATTTACTGCAAATCGTATATTCGACAACAATACGCTGGACGCGTCGATATAATAATACATGGTCATCGTGATTATTGTTATTATACATTATATGTTATTTAGTGTTTTACACCGTACAGATACGTCGATTGTGTATATCGTATAACGTATAACTAACGAGTAATATGACTGTCGCCGCGCATTTATTTTTCGACCAAATACTTCTTACGCTGTTAGCGATTGTTGGGATACAATATCTAAGTCGATGTGATTAACCTTGGAATAACATGTGGAGTCTTAATGAAAAAAAAAAAAAAAAAATATTAATAATTTTTGTCGAAACGATTATAATCGTCTAATCTCTTGCTCGAAAGAAATCCCGATATCAATATAGACGTATATATATATGTGCATAACGTTACATATATGAGCCGTGTATACTACTGTACACTAAAATTGTATTGTTGGATCGTTAAAAACAATAATTTAAGCACTGCTGTACACGAACGTTGCACAACACAATGACGGTTTTAAGATATATTTTTTTTTTTAATGCACCGCCAATAATAAAAAAAAAATTTTAAACCACTACAACATGAACATATTTTTGTTTCCATTATTCGACGTACTAATAATGTAGTATTTTATAATGTTAACAGTTATACGTTTGGTACCTAAATTTATCGACAGTCGTTCATGTCGGTTAAAAACGAAAAACCGCCCACCTAGCTAATGTCGGGACTATATGTTTGCGTACGATTTCTGAATTGGCGACGTGAACCTTTTAGAACACTTTTTCTGTTTCAATAATCATTTTCTGTTAAAAAATCGAAGACACCGTCATATAACAGTGTTATCGTATAATACAGTAAATAGAACATATGACTATGTACCTATACGGTCTGCAGGCGTAGCAATACTATACTGTACAGAATCGGTTCTAAAGAATAAATTAATATTTATCTCAAACTGGTGTCTTATTGTAAATTATAATATACATAATTATTTATGTGATATATCATCGATACAGAATTAAATTATGATAAGAAAATTAAAATGTTTAACGATTTCATATTATAACGATACAGTTATTCGTCTGCAGGTCACGGCGGTCATATTTATTATAACCGAAGTTACTCTATTATTATTTTTTTAAAAATATTAAAAAAGAAAAAAACTAAGTACACCAATAACCTTGTGCCTCAACGATAATTAGTTAAAAGTACAGCAATAGCAAAAAAATTGCATGAAAATAGTCTAAACGTATAATGTAGTTAAATTAGGTTTCGTTGTTATGCTTAAGTACATTATTATATTTGTATATTAGACTTTAGACTGTTGCAGACACACTCGAACAAATTTCTTTATCGAATGGATACAATTTCATTATTCGTTTATTATTTTTTTTTTCCAGGATACAACTATATACACGGATGGTTATACATTATCATGACTAATGAAGTATGACGACAGTGTACTATTAATGGCAAGCATTTCACTAACTATTACTGAACAGGACTTTGGGGAACTCACTTTTACATTGTAATCAAGTTAAAGCTATGGGACGCGCGCATATACAATATACATATATACATATACTTATTATACGCTTTTAGTATTGAGGTAGTTTTTTTTTCTCGCGTTCCTACAGTTCTTTAATCATCTTCTTGTTGCTTACTCGCCTTTTCTCTCCATTCCGGACTTGATCGCTGCGGATCCTATATAAAAAGTAATTTTCTTTCTTTCAGATTTTATATAGTAGGAAAAATGCGAAATTATCTAAATCACTGTTAAAAAAAAATATCTAATGGCGATAAAAAATATAGAAGTTATTTAATCTCGGCTTGTTGGCTTCGTGCGGAGGTTAGTTTAGCCAGTTTAGGTTACTCTTGGAGTTCATACTTAGTTTGTAAGGCTTCAATCTATTTCCCCAACAATTTTAGTGTATACATTTTATTTTAATTTGTACAATAATTTTAGATATAAACAGTGTGATCCTTATAAGCTTATGATGTAAGAAATTTCTTATTTTGAAAATATAATTTTTATATAATTTTAATACATAACAGAAAAAAAATAACAAAAAGTTTATTTTTACTATTTTTTAACTTTTTAAATTTTTCCATTTTTCCATTTTTTTTTTTTTTGAATGACAGCGTACATTTTTAATAATTTTATTTTCTCCAGATCAGAATAATATTTGGAGAATTTCAATGCGTAAAATTGAATTTTGAATGAATACCTAGTTCATAAGTCATGACTTACAACTTTACAAGTATTAATAACTTGTAAGTGCAGAGTATTAAACTAACATTTTTTTTGGTATAGGTACTCTTATACTATTCGCTTCATTCCGTTCATCTAATCTTTAAATACTTTTAACTAATTTTAGTCAAAAACAGTCATTACGACTAAAAATAATGTAAGAAGTTTTTTTTCATGCTTTTAGAGACTCTTTACTGTCTTACGTTATAGGAATTATCCTTTATAGAAAAACAATGTTTTATGCGGTTTTCGTGTGTTACAAATATCTAGTGTTTAACATATTAAGAGTTTCTTAGTTTCGGTATGATTGATTTTTCTCATTATTATCTTAGTTATTATTAAAAAATTAGTTATATTTTTATTGTTTAATAGAATCAAATATTTTTATTAATTTGTCATGAGTATTTATGATTTTGGTACTGTTAATGTACCTCCTAAATATATAATATAGTAAGTTGTATATTTATTTCGTTTAAGGCTACGCACATAGTGACGAGTTAATATTTAATATTTGTGGATTTTTTTCAATGGTTTTTTAAGCTTAATTAACCTAATCTATCATAACAGTGAAAAAATAATAATATTTATAAACGGTAAATAATAATGCAATGTATCAAAGTCACACCGTTTGTATATAGTGAAACAATAAATAGTTTGTTATTTTTGTATAATAATTATGTGTCGTAAGTATGTTTAGCACGTTTCCTTGATGGTCTTTCTCGGGCAATTTCAGTACTTGAAAAATAAGTAGGGGCCGCGTTAATTACTTGAAGTATATTTTGAGCGTGAACTGTAAAATGGGTGTGGAATATTTTAATTATAATGGTGTAGGGCACGATTTCGATAATGACCTGTTTATGCGATCTCTTCTCTTGGTGTCACAATCAACTGAACATTCAAACATGCATAATAATGAACTTACGTAATGTGCACTTTACACACGTATAGAGCATTTTTGTTCAAGAAAGTTGAAAATAATTTCAAAAAAAAAAAAATCTAATATTGATTTATTTGTCAGGCTCCTTCTATATTGTGCTGCAATAACACAATAAACTACAGTTTTTTTTTCGAGACCAAGTACACGCCACGAATAATAAAATAATGTTCAGGCCAAGAACGGCTAATTATAGGCCGTGAGTTGCAAAGTTATCTATAACACTTGGTGTACATCGCTACTCAGGGGCGTCATCGTTATCCATCGCAACAAATTTCAGTTTTTAGATTTTGGTGACCCATTGTTGTAAGTTATTTTGATGTGATAGACCATGTAGATAATTTGTCCACAAAGGGTGCTTTATCGCCGTTAATAGGTACCTAAAAGAAAAACGACTGTGTTAACATAATGGGTTCGCCGAGTGTGTAAATGTGTGTCTAAATGCGGATAAGTGACTAGATTTATAATATATATATAAGTAAAATTAGGTAATACTTAACATATATAGTTACCTACAGGCTACAATTACTGGTAAGTAATGTTTCTGTATTATATATTATGGGCGAACATTTAAAAACAATAAAATAATACATTTCAATTACAGTTAAATGTGTAATAATTGTTACATCAATAATTATATTATAATAATGCGGTCCTTATTATTTAGACCCAATAAATAAAAAATAATAACATAATATTAACTCAATTTGTGAGAACAACTTGTTGTTTATAAATATATAATAATATAATATGAACATTACGAGGTTCTGTTGGAAATGAAAAGGATAATAATGAAAATAACTCACATTTTGACAATAATAGTAAATCGCAGATTGGCCAGTTTTAATCAGTTTAATTATTAAATGGTAAAAACTATCACATTAAAATGCTTAAAAAAGTAAAATTATGTATAAATAGATATCTTCGCAGTGGTGATTTGCAGCGCACACATTTACAGTATAAAAAAATAATAAACAAATATTTATGATTTGTGTACACGTCGAAGGATCTAAATAAATCAGTGGCGATTTGTGCATTCGCACAAACCTTAAACATTTCAAATAATATGATGATATCTAAGCAAGAACAACTGTCACTGCGGCGGACGCAATACAAAAAAAAAAAAAATATATATACGTCGTATGACTATGGTAATATTTTTACTAAAAACTAAAATATATCACTAAGACAGATGATGATAATATGCAGATTGTGCATATGTGAGTTTATGTGTATGCATATGTATACGACATCGGCCGTTGTACGTGAATATATAATGATATAATATTATATAATGTGCCTGCGCCAATTGATAGAACATCAATGCGTTTATCACGAGGGAATCAGCATATGTACTCGATACAGGCTTGTGGTCCTAACATTTATTTTATTATTTTTCTATTCTATATGGTACACGCGTGCACGTGCGGTGAGTGAACGATTAACACGGAGCAATATTAAACAATAATTACAACATTAAAAAAAAAGGCTAGTTAGTGGGTATCGTTCTATATATTGTGCGGTAGGTGTCTAACGGGTCACTGTGTTGGGTGCGTTAAATTTTAATTCAATGATACATGTCTGTATACTGAGTATATTTAATGTCATGCCCTTTAATATTACTGTTGGGCAAAATAACTTTATTATTAAAATAATATATAAAATAACTTTATTATTAAAGTAATATATAAAATAATTTTTTTTAGAGTTAAGAATACAGTAGGTTGAATTAATTTTTGTCGAAAATATTGCATTTTAAAATATTATTGTATAATAAAAATATAACATATAAAATCTAATAAAGTATATATACGTAAAAATGTCCTCACTATCCCCACTAATAGTGTTTTTTAATAACTATAACAATATATCGGATATCGTTATTTATTGTTTAAATATGTATAGTTACATCGAAATTTAATATTAAAATTAATAATAAAAAAAAAAATTATTAAAACCTTGGAAAAAAAGTTATGGTTATAAAATTATAATTTTTTTTGGTTTCAATACAAGGAATTTTGTATATAGTTTTTTTTTGTCTAATTATTGTGCTTACTGTCAGGAAAGATCGATCATATGTGTATCGTTAATTTGTATTTTCGTAGTTGGACTTATATGGAAAGAGAAGGTCTACGTTAAATTTGTACAAATATAAAACACTATTATCGGTAAAACTACACACTAGCACACATAAGTATCATCGAATTTACTTAGATAAAATCGGTTTTTGTATATACTACGAGCCATATATAGAAAAACTACTTTACAATTATAGGTACCAGTATTGTACCACTGTTATTTAATTAAATTTACTATAATCCTTGCTAATATTTAGTAGAAAACAGCTTGGTAGTATATTATACTATAAATAATAGTAATTTCTACTATAGTTATTTATATTATTTTATATTTGACTCTGCTAAATATGAAAATAGATTTAGCTGTTTATTTTATTATAAATGGTCATTATTTTATAATATTGTAAGTCAACTAAAATAAATATTGCTATTTTAACTATAATATAAGTGTTTAACTAAATCATATTCGCAATTTTAGTTTATTTTATAGCTGCCCCCAGTCTATTATTTTTTAGAATTGAAATAAAAGGATATGAAAATAAATAAATGTACAAATATAAATAGAATATTTTTTTATGTGTTAAAATAAATTCTATTAATTGAACAACTTATTTTTTTTCATGTGCAAACTTTTAAAAATCATATATCTACTGTTACAGATGATAAGACCTGCTATAATTAATTTTGATAGAGATTAATGTGCATTAAAATAATATATTTTTTTAAATTTATGATAACATTTTTTTGCGTGTGTTATAATTTTGACGTGTATTGCAGTAGCAGTACGTATGTAAAAAAAATTGTACATTTATGTATGTGTTACTGTAAATTATGGTATACGCATTAAAATAACGTTATTTTCTAGTAAATAACAATAGTTATCTAAGTTGATAAGTAATTATCGTGGTTAATTATTTTTTGGGTTCGATCATCGCGCAGTAATATATTTACACACAATAGAACATGTTGCTAAGATGTTAGCTAAAATATATGGTATGATAGGTAGTACTTCAACCGCAGTAGATAGAACCACGGAATATAGATACTATACAGACTTAGGTATCAAATATTTACTAAATATTAGTTTTGTGTCTGACTATAACCACTATAGTTATGTTTATAATCAATAAGTTTAGTAAGGCTTACTACGGCTCTATATTGTAACTACTTTAGATAATATTTTTATCTCATGGTATTAGATCGATATCGTCGCGTGATAAAATATTCGTAAATGTTGTATTAATTTTCTTTAAATTGTATTATTAATACAGTTTAATATGGATGAACTTTATGTGGAAAACAAATTTAGCAATATTATATCTGATATAATTAATAAAAAACCGTAGCAATAATGACTAATTTCTGTGAGTACAATATTCGTGTTGAATGTTGAACAATTTATTAAATCATTAAAAATTTGTGATGAAAACACCAACTGAAAAAAATCTATGAACAGTTTTCGAATGGTACCTGAATATGGTATTTTAACAATAAATGATAAAGAGTGTTTTATTAAATGTGTCGAGTGTCTGTAGAGAGAGTTAACCGAGGCGTCGAAGACATGCTAGCAATATGGATGGCGCTAAATATACATTAATATGAGTAATAAATGATAATTATAATTCATACCACACCCGAATGAAGTAAAATGAAATATAAAATTGAAATTTATAGGTATTCATCATGTATTTATATTTGAATTAGGTACCAAAAATGGTTTTCTTAAATATAAATTTACGAGATACGCAAAAAAAAAATTTTTTTGATATTAAAATTCTAGATTTAAATCATTTGGAGAAAAATAAATAATGCTTAGAAAAGCAGAAGGATGCACACAAGGCTATCAAAAATGTCTCTGCAATTCGAAAAGTCAAATAGTTCATTATAACGTGAAAATAAATAATTATAATGTAAACATTTAAATACAATTAATATGATAAACTAATATTGTTTGGAATCAACGTAAATCCTTAGTAATTAACGTTAATATTTCTGCTGAATAACGTTAATATAAATTTGACGTATTTTTCTGTAACATATACATGCATTATGTGATTTTTGCCGATGGTCAAAGTGTCAAAGTGATTCATAACTAGCGAAGGGATGTAAATGTTTTGTATGAATTCTATACGTTTCGCATTCTATTAAATAATATATATATATATATATAAAAGGTAGATACGTGTGGGGAAATGAAAATGAAAACTATATAAAGATTAAGAGAAGACATCCCTTGTTTCCGTCTCCGCACCACGAACATTCTATACAGCTGTCTGGCTGTATGTATTGCAATTAATTTTCAATAACATTGTCTATGAATGAATGAACAATCTTATTTTATTTGGCGATGACTTCGTATGAATGAATACAATTGATAAAATCATATATGGAATATATACATTTCACGATACAACATTAACCCAACCGTCCCTTTCGAACATGATGTTTCATTGTACATTTTATTAGATATAATAGGTACTTTCAGCACTTATATGTGCTGTAAAAATCAAACGATATTTAATTGTATTTATCAAGAATGTATCGGTATTGAAAATTTATTTTCAAAGCGTAAATTACTTCCATTGAAAATATGTGTATAACATTATATTATGATTAAATTGTACGATTACATATTATTATCTATTCGTATTGTTATTGAAAAAAAAGGACATGAAAATTTATTAAGTTTTGAAAAATGTACAAAGCACGTAGGTATTTGTTTTTTTTTTTTTCAAAAAAATTTCCCTCGTCAACAGCTATTTTATAGTACTTATTTGAAAGATTAAGGATTTGTTCTTAATACGTTTTATTTTCGATCCGCATTTTTTTATCTCCAAATCTCGTTTTTTATAACCACCACATATTAACACAATATTACGACGCCTTCGTTCTTGATAAAATCATGCATATTTCGCTATACATAAAAAAATGATTTGGTACGGTGTGTGTGTCGATGTCATAATGTTTCAAACTACAAAATTGTGTAATAATATTGTCAAATTGAACGTCAATCTCGAGTGACGCGCATGTATTGAATGAATATAAATCTGTGTGTAATTTATTTTTGCAACAAAACACTTACGAACAGTATGAGATAATTTAATGATTTTCAATGATGTACCACTAACTTGTTAGAGCCGTATACGATGTACTTGTAATTTTGCGAATGTTAAAGGCAACAATGAATGTTTTGTACTACAACATAGGCATTTATGGGTACGTCGTAAAATCTGAAGGCGATATTATATATAGTTATCGTGTTATCCTTTTACACTATGTTTACCGTGAGTACAAAATAAATATCGTTCATTTTCTCGGTTATGAGATTTTTAACCAATATATTAATTTTAATTTTAATATAAATATTTTATCTTATTTTCTTATAAAACTCTAAATAGTGAAATAAGTGAAATAGTTTATTATTTACATACGTTTAAAATGTATTTAAGATAATTTAATTCCGCTATGTTATGGTAATTAACTGCACCGACAATTTAAAACTAAAATACATAATATAAATATTATTTAATATTTATTTTCATACATTTAAAAATATGCTTTTTGTTATGAAATTATATTTAATTTTACCATTTTCATTAAGTGGGTAATTGTATGTGTTATGTTTGAGTTTAAATTCAATGATAAATAAATTGTTTACATACTATAAAAATGATTTTGAACGGATACACTTGCATCCTATAATTCTAAGGATATTCTATGACTTAAAAATATTTATGATAGTAATTTATTTTTCTAATCGTCTTCTAAAAATATTTCAAATTTTGTATAATAATATTATGATACATATTAATATTAGTGTTTTAAAGAAAACACCGAAGAATCGTATAATGGTAATTCATGCTTACGTACATGATAATTTATACATAAATTAAAATTAGTCTCCACATTTTTTAAATTTTATTGTGTATATAAATCAATGAATTAAGTAATATTGAAATGTTTCAACGGTTTTTTAAATAACGATAAAATAACTAAAATTTATTGTACACAAAATTTTTTTTATCGATTTACGTTAAATATGTTTTAAGAACAAATCTTTATGAGTTTTGTAATTGGCTATTTATCATACCTACTAACCACTAATTTTCTACTAGAGACCATTGTTAAATATAAAAATGAAGCTTAAATTTTAGTACTCCTAAATTTGACGTTAGATAAATAATAAAAAAAAAACCATTATAAAACCAATACAATTATCGCACCGATCAGAACTTAAAATATGGTTGGAAATTAAAAAAAATAAGAATCATACATTTGATAATATATATAGTATGTATACTGTTTATTTTAAATAAATATCTTTACTGCATTCGTAAACATACTATATAAAAAACTTTACTCTTCTTTTGTTATATTTTTATAATTTTTTATGGACACTCTCATTGTATATTTACTAGAATTATTTATTGCGCGATAGCAATATAACATAAATTATAATATCAATTATGGTTTCTACTGAACTATAGATAAAATTCCTAATATTTAATAAAAAAGTATAAATATAATATCACATACCTAGTTAATCCATAATTTATTATAATTTGTTTTAACAATATATATAATTTAAAATAATTAATATATTATTTTATATACATATTAATTATTATAATTATTTATAATTTATATATTATATATGCGAATATTTAATTAACTAGGTGAAGATGTTATTTTTTTAGAACGCGACGTATAAATAATTTCCAAATAAGTAATAACAACATATTATACGATAAAACGCCGTGGAAGCGATTCATTTGCGAGGCGAATTGGAAAAAATATAGTCACGTTTCAGCGAATTTAAAAATGACAGCTAAACAGCACACGTGTGCTCGGCTATAATAATAATATAGGTACTTCATCATCGTAATATGACATGTAACTTTTCTGCATTTTGAAATTTTAAACGTGTCGTGACTGCAACGAAAATGTCATAGTATATAATGTTATGAGTGCGGTGGACAACGTGCGGTCTGCATTATAACATACGCAGCTACGCTATCATCATGTAGCGTTCGAAAAGAACATTTTAAACTTATGAACGATCTCAAAACCTTCGGTTGGTTTAATAAAATAATTATTATTATATGTGAAATATCACAAACAGCCTAAGTAATAGTAAAAATAATACAATTATTAAATTACACAATTATTTGAAAATATACTACACAAAATTCAAACTTGGGTATCGAGAAGAATTCTAGGAAAAAAATACGGAAAGCTGTGAGTATATGGCTGCAGTTGTATAATTATCCCGAAGACTTTATTCCAACAGAGTAAATTTATGATGAAATATAGTGATAAACGTTTTTAAATACGTCTCAATTCATGTACTAAACTCGTTGAAGTAATATCTTTGAAATTGTTCGTTGTTTACCAGCATGTTTTCCTTTTACTATTGCTTTGGAAAACTAGTTAAAAACAAATAATAATCAATCGGTACCACTTTAGATTTTTAAGAGTTCTAGTGAAAAGTTGTGTTTACAAGTTTGTTTTCTAAGAAAAAAATTAAATTGTTTTTAAAAAAAAACATGATTGCATTTCCATTTATTGCTTCATTCAGAATGTAATAAAAAACAATAATGATCCTATTATAAAAATAAATCTTTTTAGATTCGAATGAAATTAAGAAAATATTGATCGTATAATTATGCGTGTTGGGTTTTATTTTATATTATATACATGTTTTTTTCTAGTAAAAAGGTTCAAAAAAAACTTCATCGAAATTGACGAATAGAGCATTTATTTTTACCAGAAAAAGTATCATTAGGAACAAAAATTAAAACCACACATCATCGTAAAATCAATAAATTCATCACGACGTTCAGAATCCAAAATGATTTAACATTTCCTGCTTTTGTCTTGAACTGACTGTATACAAATATATATTTTATATTTATTGAAATGCAATTTCTCACTAAAACCAAATTTATATTGTGTTTATTTGGAATAAACATTTTGTTTATTTATATATTATTATGTTATATAAACATTTATATAGGTTTTTTTGTGTGTAGTATTTCAATAGAATTTATAGTTTATCCTTACAATGACTTGACGTTTACAATGTTCTGTAAACGACAGAACTAATTTTCGTGTCAAAATTGACGGTAAAACGACATATGCGTATTTAGGAATATGGCGCCTCAGGTACACAATAAAGTTGTGCCCCTATTCCATTATTATAATAACATACAGACATAATTATAAGATGCTTCATGACAATATCCCACAGTACCAAAAAAACCCCTCGGTAATTTTTCAAATAATCTAAATGCTCCAAAACGAGTGTTACCATACATTTGTTTATAAAACTTAAACCCATTTATGCGTTTGGGTGGCTATTAGTTGCATCTCGTAAGTAAACATTTCTTATGAATTGTGACCAAGTTTTTTTTGCGTTTTTCCTAATGTGTTTTTTTGAGGGGGGTACATAACAATTAAAAATATAAAAGTAAATATTGTATTAATATATTAATATGGAACACACTTAATTTTCTTTTCGCAGTTTTTACAAAGACTATATTATTATTACTACACGCAGATTAAAAATGTTGTTTTGTAGTTTCAATTTAAAATGTTTTTATATTTAACCACTTTTATGGTTAAAAGCCGTTTAATATTTTTTTTATAACTTTAAATTTTCTACTGTCATTATTACAAACACTTAACCATAATTGTATTAATACAAAACAAGTGTCTTATTACGATGAACAATAAAGCACTAATATAATTATAATACTAATATGACAAACAGACAACAATTAACCTATAAGATGATTGTCGACTGTCGTTATTATTAAACGGGCGGCGATAATATAATAGATAACTTAGTACCTACACGAATTTATGGTAGACACGTCATCTTAAAATAATAAATATTAATAGGGAAACCGCTCAGACATTATAACGTAAGAAACTCGGACATAAGGCACGAAAACCCGAGTTGCAATTCGAATTAGACCTTCCGTTGTATAGGTATAGTTATAGTCGGGACTCAACTGTGCAACAGTCAATATTTTTGTTTTTACACTCGTCACTATTATTTAGTTATTTATTTACGTATTTCATTTAGTTTTTACGAATATTTCATTAATACGTGTTAAATTGTAAAATTATTTATATAAAGTATAGTGAAAATAAAAATTCATCATTCGATATTTTGAACCTCCTACAATCGACTGGACGCACGACGTAGAGTTCGCACGATTTATTTACGATTTCCATCGCCTGCAAACATTTGATATTTAATTTCTCCACAGTCGGTGGCAGCCACAGCAGTTCATATACATTTATACGATTAAAATTCTACTGGTCGAGTTTACTGAAACCATTGGCTAGTGTGCTATGCGGCTACACATAATGTACATAATATTGTGTATGTCATATTATTCGCGTATTACAATAATAATAATAATAATATGTCAGCGATTGTAGTTTGCGGCTTTGTGCTTTAACGGTGGTGATAATAATAACAATATATTATCTACTTGATAAAAAAAAACTGTTTAATCATTTGCCGCCGACCGACGTGTATTATATTTTATAAGCATTATATAGCAGACATTTATTGTAAACTGTGCAGTGTTTAGATCTGAACGTCCAACAGTGACTGCAGATGGCTTATTATGTTTATGTTTAAAAGTTACTCGCCGGAGAGTTCGTCAAAAAAGGCAATTCATAAAAAGCTTTATTGTTAAAATTCGCATAAATACAGTTAGTCAATTAATAATATTGTTTTTGGTTTGTTTTAAAATCCCACGTTTAGTGTTCCCATTCGACAAATATATAATAATAAAAAACTGTTTTATTATCTTTCAATTAGTATAATGCCTGTATATTAAAGTGGCACGCTGTTGAGGTCATATCATTATAATGTATATTTATTTAACTGCCGTTTTGTATAGTCATGTTATTATGATATAGGTACATTTAAAAACATTTGTATTTTTTTTGTTTTAATAAGTTGCATGACATGTAATTATATGATTTCAGAAAACAATTATATATTAAATTAATTTAAAATGTACTTTTATATACACATCGACGTCAATAGTTTTAAAAACTATTGGAATTAGTAAATTTTATTTTTATTTTTAATGAGTTAATTTAATGTCAGAAGTAAAACCAATTTCGAAATTAAGTACATAAAATATTTTTGTTATTGACGAAAAGTACTGACAAAAAATATCGAATCATTATTGTTGAGATGGTTTTGACCAACTGTCTGTTTATTTAGTAATATTTTATTAAGAATAATAGAAATGTTTTCATTATTTGATGACAGTCAACTGAAAATAATTTGTATTAAAATACGGTATTGTAATATTGTTATGCGATTTACATTCGTTTTATTACTGGTTGACATTATTTGAACTTAACTCGAGTATCGACACTAAGGAGTGAAGGTTTATAGCAAATTGCAAAAATATTTACTCAACGATTATCCGTTTGTCGTGTCGTTTTTACTGCAATATATTTACTAAAATATAACAGTTATTACTGTAAATATATTACTGAATACATGATACATAAATGACATACACACGACACACATTTATGTTAAATTGACATGCTTAAAACTTAATATTAATGGTATCAAGTAAAATTAATTACAGTCAAACTTCTATATTTCGAAGGCTCGTGGACAAAAAATTCAAATTATAGAGAAATTAGTTAAATATAATTGATTTGGTTCTAATTTGGTTTGGATAATACAAAAAATATTTGTTGAATGGAAGTTTGCTTCATAGAAGTTTTACTGCATTACTTGTATTTATATTATTAGTATCATGCTATAGGTACACTGCGCACGTTACAATATTTACTAAACCTCCATGTGAAACTCTTTACAGAAGTTTTTTTATTTGTCTTTTTTGACGTTTTTATCGTTTCTTTAAATTATGATTATTGAAACGTTTTTCGATACACAATATTTGTTTGTTTTTCCGTCTAGTGCGTATATACGAATAAATTAAAAGGTTTTTCGACGCACGAACAGGCCATATTCCGATGGATGTTATAAATTTAGACCACATACTTATAGCAATAGCGATTAATTGTCATTGTGGTTTTTTTTATGGTTATTCCACGTTGTTCGCCTGTTTATGGAGCTTGTGATGTGATATTATTTCGAACTTGAGGTGTACATTGACCAATTGATTTTTGTTTGGGATGAGGCACAATTGAAAATGTGAGTATTATTATTGTATATTATATCTAAAAAAAAACATATAATTGACACGGTGTCTCAGTCACAGTGCAATGGCGATTGATTGACGGATGTGAACCACTTCCCGGAAAAACATTGAAGCGTGGATAGGTATGTTGGATTAGGTTGCTAGGCAATTAAAAACACATACAAATCTTATTTTTATAAATATTTACATCTATTTGTTTTTAATATATTAAATTAAAAACTACTGGTAATGTATATTACATAAAATAGCTAAATCGAGAATTGTAATAGTTTTATAACTTTAAACTTCCTCCGAACAACGATGAGAACCATTCTTTAAAGAGCTACGCGTAAATCGGTTCAGATTTTTTTTAGTATACAGCAGATAAAGAAAAAAATAAGAATTTATATAATTATATAGATTATACAATATTGTTTTATTATGAAATACAAGTATTTTTTATAAACAGTTTACATGTGGTGATACATTAAATAAAAGACAATTATTATTTCAGAAAACTTTTAATATATTTCTTTTACATAATTATTTAAAGTCATTACTCATTAGATTATTACAAAATAATGATCTTGACATTTTTTTTTCGTTATCGTTTTTTAAGTTATTCACTGTTTTGAAAGAAATCATACATTTTTAATTTTATATAGAATATTTTACAGTGTATTTAGATTTATTAAAATCAAATTTTGGACATGTAGTTCATTCGTTATAAGTATTCAAGGATTATTTTAATTACTAGCAGAATAGTGGACCAGCATTTATCACTTTTCCACTCTATTTCGCTCGTCCAAAATTATTTTACATCAAAGTACTCCAAAAATATACTTTTGGTAAGAATTTGTAAGAAGTACAACATTTGAAAAATTATAGCAATTACAAAAAAAAAAAATTTTTTGAAAAATATTGTTTTTTAACGACTTGAAATAATGTAAAATTATATTTTCAAAAATATTTATAGCTTTTGAATATTGAGTGTTTTACGTTAAATATATCACCCGATATAAATTATATTCGTTTAATAATTTATATAAATATATTATAATTTATTAAAACTATTCAATTTTAATTTAGCGATAAAAATATTCTCAAATGTCAAGAAATATATAAAAATTGGTGATGCCCTTAAAGACTTTGCTTACCATAAAGCTTAAAACTGTACAATCATTGGATTTGGTTTGATCGATATTATAATGGTTATGGTTATGGCAAATTGTATGCCTCAAATTTTGGCCGAACGTCTTACAATAGATTGTGAAAATAATTCAGTTAATATTTATGGTTTACTACGCGTTGGAATAGTAAATATTAAAAACACACGAGACCTATATTAGAGTGCGTTACCAAGCAAGAAGACAGCGTTGATCCTTTGATTTGCAACGGTTTGTTATGTGTAATATACAGTTTTACTTTTAATAATAAAAATAACTAGAGTTTTATGGAGTTAATGACACGCAGACAATTTGTACGTATAACGTTTATACAACTATCATTTAAATCGTTAAATCGGCTAAAATAAATAATAATAAATAGCCAAGCCGGTAGAAAAATCTGTGAATTAGATTGAAATATTGAATCATAATTTTACTTTAAATTAAAAACAAATTTTATAAAGCGTCGAATACGGCTAGTATAGAACCGAGACAAGCGAAAGAACATTAAAAGGGAAGAAACATAAGAAAAACAGTTAGAAAAAAAGTGCTAATATTTTTTACCTTATCATAAATTGTACTCGATATCAGAAATATAAAATTATGGTATTGTATGTAATACATTAACTTACATTAAGTAAATTTGTAAATACAAGATATATTGTTTGTTCTGAGAAATTGTGTTATATTTAGTATTGTACACACGTTTGATGTAGTAATAAACATTTTATGATTATCAATTTCAAACAAAATGCTCATCTTTTGATTCTGATCTAAGTTAAAAATAATATAATAAAAAAATGCATAGTAACAACTATAATAACATATATTAATTTGAACTTTATAATTTAGTAGATCGATGCTCAATACATCATTTGAATTTCAATGATTAATTTAAAAAATTTAAAAGTACAAATTTGATCGAATTTTTTATTATTAGTATAATTATTGCTATAAATATCACGTTTGATCATAATATGACAGAAACGAAAAAAAAAATAGATTTAAAAACGTATTTAAATAAATAATTGCAATAAAGGAAAATTGTAAAATAATTATTTAAATTCGAAAAAGATGAATTTATGTATAAATTATTTTTTTATAAAATTTTATTATACGAGTATTGTGTAAAACATTTTTATTTTCAAAAAGCTTAAAGAAAATGTAAAATATCCGTTAGCTCTTCAAGTGCTTAA
The DNA here is from genome assembly GCF_003676215.2 of Rhopalosiphum maidis. Lineage (NCBI taxonomy): Eukaryota > Metazoa > Arthropoda > Insecta > Hemiptera > Aphididae > Rhopalosiphum > Rhopalosiphum maidis. The sequence continues at coordinate 13,900,366 of NC_040879.1, forward strand.
ATATTTTGATATTTATTCCACGTCTCAAATATTTTAATAAATTATTAATGTTTTCATATCGGTAGTGAAAAAGGACACAGTGAATACCCAAAATCCCACTATGTAATTTATTATCTTGTTTCTGTACCGTGTATACAAAATGTAGTAAAATCAAGAACAAATGCAAGGGTGGGCAAGAAATATAAAAAGATAAGAACAAATAAACTCTTGATAAAAGTATGAAAAAATGAATTACATGTTTTTTTTAAATTTATGATAATTACATTTTAGATAAATAATTCATGACACGAGATAATTATTAAATATTAGTATGTCGTAGTATATTGTTTTAAAATTTTACTGAATTTTATCAGTTACTTACATTTGAATTAGGTGTTAAATTAAATTTATAAATTATGTAAAGTAATTAGGTTTTTAAATATTAAGTTATAATAAATTTCAACTTAGTCTACAAACATATAAATGGTACTTAAAACTTATAAAGATGATATTAAATTCTATATTCTATAGCTTATTATAAATCTATATTATGTTGTTATAGATCTATAACTTTATACAGTCAAAAAGATTAAATTAAGACTATACACGAAAGAGATAATATGTTTAATATCAGAAAATAATTTAAAATTAAACAATTAAAACTTTGGGCACCGAAAAATAGATAATAAATTTATTTTAAAAATATATCAAAAAGATTTTACTTACACCATTGTATTAAAAAAAAATAACTAACGTAATGTAAGAATTAATTTATACGGGTATTAATCAATAAGAAGTATTCAAGAATTCAAAACTAGTATTATTTTTCGAATAATATTTTTGTTAATTCTTTAGATTTCAAAAAAAAAAAATTAATAATATCTGAGAGCTGATGCATTAATGGAATGCTGTCCTGGATAATCGATGATCAACGTCGTGCAATACAATATTATGAGTAAAAAGAATACACAACCAAACGATTGATCTAACACACCTCCGCTATCATTTTTAAAACAATAAAATTTGTTGGTCTGTTAATGTAATGTTTGTAAAGATAGATATTCACCTTTCAAGATCACAATGTGAACGATATTTTCCAAAAAAATATAACAAAGAAGAGAACACATCAATAAGACAACCACATATGGATGAAGAAATTGATTAATTCCATAAATTCTGAATACAAAAAAATAAGTGAGATAATTTACAGTAGAAAACGTTTACTTTTAAACTAGCAGCAATAATAACAATATATGATACAAAAATAATACCACCCACAACTCACAAGCCAATTACGTTGAACATTACAATAGAAATAATTGGACATATCTATATGTTAAGAATATATACTGCAACAGACACCATACGAAATGGCCTTGCGATTTAGATAAAATAGAAGGGTGGATAAATCAGTGAAATTCGTCAGTAACGAAAGCAGTCAGGAACAAATCATGAAAGTGACAACATCGAATAGACAAATAGAAAACGATAGGTATTAGATTTCCGACCGAGCCTGGGAAATAAAAACAGAAGAACTAGAGTACAATTGATAGTCAATCGAATAACGAATAAAGTAGAAAATAACGAGAAGAAAGAGCTATCAAACACAACAAATCAATAGAATTTTTCATTAAACATTAGAAACACTAAACCAAACTAAACTACAAGTTATCCAATAGCATAAACAATCAAATGAAATGCTATATATATACAAATACGAGGGACCCTATGCAATAAAGAAAATTATAAACAAGACTACATTTAGCAAACACGGGATAATGAAAACTACACAACAGAGTTAGTGAACGTGTTTGACTGTGTTTATAGACAAATATAAACATTTAACACTACCGCCAATCAATGCGATCAGAGTATCATAACTCTGAACAACCAAATAAAAAACGGGAGAAGGCACAAGCAGAGTACAAAAAGCATGATATCAGAGTAACAAAAGCATAAATCAATATGAAGCAGTCAACGACATTATTTGAAATATAGGTACAAAATACAAATCAATCTCGAGAATCCGAATGTATTCTGCGACATATTACTATGACCCTACTAGTAAGTAGCAGATGATTGCAGTTGGCTTATGATTCCGAAGACTTATTTCAAATAAAATAAATCAACGATAAACTTTCGTGAACGATTAACAATTCTGAAATACTCGTAGATTTAATTTAAGCTATATACTTACTGAGATATATTCTTAAAATTCTTTGTAATTTATTCATAATTTTTTGATATATTCTCTGATAAACTAATAGATCGGTTAAACTTAAATTTTTAATTATAATAAAAAAATATACTAATTTATTTTATAAAGGAAACAATTATGTGAAAAAGTTCAATTATTACACAAAAAAAAACTAATTACGTTAACAACCAATATTCATTCCTCCATCTAGAGTATAAAATAAAAATAATGACTTAAATATAAAAATAAATCATTTTTAAATTCGGAATAGAAAAAAATTAAGAAAGTACTCGTTGTAAAATTATACACGTTTGGTTTTATTTCGTTCTTCAAATATTTTTCGTCTAATGAGAATCTTCAAATTGTTGATGCAAACTCTCTTCACTATTTTTAACTTTTTGATGGAATTTCAAAGATATAAAATCCTTGTCCTCTCGTCGTAAAGTGAAAAGACAACATAAAAGGAGTGCAGTTGATGAATTATATATGGGTTATTTTTGTTTGGCTGTTATTCAGAAAATAATGGGCAATACAAATTTTAAATATATTTATATATTTATTGATAGGATATATGTGACGAGACGAGAAAGTGCTAATGGTTAATAAAAATAAAAATTATTAAAAAAACATGTTGAAGATTCTAACATTTTTATTCAGATACAATGATTTATTTTAATATGTGATGAGTATCATACACCAATACACCATGGAGTATGGACGAACAAAATAATTTAGTGGATACTAAATTGCTGTATTGATCGTTTATTATTTTGCCCCAAGATATTGGAATAATATGACTATTTCAAATTTTTAAATTTTGATTATTCCTCTAGAGTTTAAAAAACGGTTCCTATTTTCCTAACGGTGTTTGGTGTATTTGATAATAATTACTGTTATTCAAGTGTCAAGATTATGCAATTTTTTAAACCAAGATAACTATTTATAAAACTCTAAAATTGCTCATTTGGATAAATAATTCTAGATAATTTCTCATAATCAGTATGCATGAGTTCTTCAAAATTTCCATAAAAAAGGATGTACTCCATTTTTATATTTTTTTGAATTTATTTAGATGTCAATTGGCAAAATTGTAAAATTGTATCATCGTTTTAAATTAAATCCCAAAAAAATAAAATATGTCAAAATAAATAAATAAAAAATAAAAAAACATTATAACGAATTAAAATTTAACTTTGAATCTTTAAATTTCGAAATTGGTTCTCTAACTAATTGTAAAAATGAAGTTACAGTCTTCGCAACCGAGGACGTCAATGATAATAATATTTCCTTAGTAAGCTTTTTTTTATTTTTGAAAATATTTTAGTGGCTTTTTGTTTCTATACAGTTTAACCCATCATCATTATTAGACCAATCCCTACCCTTTACTTTAAAAAATAGATATATTTAAAAACAGTTATTTAATTGATGTGTTTTACTAACATAATAATATTATTATTACATTATATCGGTGAAGCTAAATGTCTAAAACCCATACTATCAGACGTTCGAATCCCCACAGGTTTCAAGTATAAAATATAATTGGCAGCTTCGTTTATATTTAGTACAGCGTGATGATTATTAAAGCTATGGTAGACAAACGACAACCATAATGATATTATACTATACAGTGTCAGTTATCAGATAATTACTAGATATACATTGTACAACGACGAAGCATTTACAATTCACTGGAAAAAATCGTAATGTTTCGTCATAATAATATTATAGTAAAAGGTGGGTAGTTATTAACGTCAAGTCATAATAACTTATCGTTAATAAGTATTTAATTTGATATACTTAATTTATTTTTTATTTATTTATTCTTCAAGAAAATAATGTGCCCCACTGAACATGTTCGTGTGGAAGCCCACAAGCTCACGATTATTTCACAAATTTCACTTTAAAAGCTTAAAGTTAATAAAGAGATAAATAATTAAACTAAAAAAATTAAATTTATATTTTTTAATACCTATCGCCTTTGTCACATTTAGAGGTTGTTTAAATTCGCATTGTAATTATACTATTTGATCAAACATGTTTAATGCATATTTAACAATAATTCACGTTGTGGATAACGAGTATTATGATAGTACATTTTATTGGTTACATTTTGTTTAAAGTCATTATATAAGTATACCAGTGCAATCTAACACTAATGGACGCGAAGTCATTTAGACACAGCCGTTTGGGCGCGAGTACATAGTTGTAATTATTCAATTCTTTTACTTTTACATATACCTATGACAATAATAAAACAATAAACATATATAATATGTAACCTAAGCTAACCTACATTTAATAGTTACATTACACACATGCATAAATTAAAAACATTTATGCAAAATATAATAATTAAAAATTTAATAGTTACTGTACAGAAATATTTTGAACTGTTTTGTCTTGCTACTTTTTTCAATGCTAGACTTGACGATATTGCAACCTAAAATAAAATAGTTATTACATGATATTTTGACATAGACTCTAGGAAATGGAATAATAATATTAAATTCAGAATTCAATTATTCTAATTAAAATTAAATTCATTTTATTATTTTGATTTTATAACCACGTATATTTATATATAATTAATAACAAAAATATTAAAAAAAAAAAAAATTAAACAATTTAGTATTACCTTAGCTGCTTCTGATAATCCAGAAATACATTCGTCGGTTACAGTTGATGTTGATTTTGGTTTCAGCCGCTCTATTTTTCAAACGATTGATGACAACCTTCGTCGACTCGACTTTTGCAGCCTCCGAATCACGAGTGTGTTCATTAATGCGTTTTAGTACGTCTAAACTATCAATGTCTGTATGAACTCGTGCTTTACTCACGTTTATATTTACACCGCCAAAATCTTTTAAGCGAGTTCAAATTTAGTGCATAAATAAGTACATAAAACCATTTTCGGTAAAAATAGATTGATCTCGATTCGACTTCATTAATGGCATATAGCTATCTAAAATATTTTATAATGCATTTAAATAAGTCAATATTACATTAAATTGGCGGTTGTTAAAGTAAATGTGACCACTGGTTTCGCGATTAAGTGTTAACTAAAATTGTCGTCGATTTGCTGATGGATTTTATCGATCTCGATAACGTATATTATGTAAAAGTAACAGAATTGAATTACACACAGTTTTAAAGTCTAAACGATTTTGTGCCTAAACGACAATATCCCTAATATTGTGATACAACTATAATGCTATATACTATATCATATACCGCTATATTATTGTCATAGGTATACGTAAAAGTAAAAGAACTGAATGACTATAATTTTGTCCTCTCGTCCGAACGTACTCGTGTCCAAACGGTTGCGCTAAATGAGACTTCGCGTCCAAATGACCGCATCCAAACGGTCGCGTATAAACGGCCGCGTCAATTTATCCCTGTCCGATATCAATGTATACCTAAAGCGTGAATTAGAAAAATCCATAAATTAAAATAATTTATAAACTTGATTTTTAACTTAGTAAAAGATTTTTTAAATTCAATTTAAAAAAAAAACTACCAAAAAAAGAATGGTGAAGCTATTGCTATTGAGCAGTCACTATTAAAATTTCTAGCTAGAACTTAAGCTAAAAAAAAAACTCGGGACTTGAATTAATCAATCGGTAATGCCTAATTAGTACGTCTGCGTTTAAGATGACGGTAGGTATAACGATCAACCGCGGTCGCGAGCCGTTTTTTGGTCTTTTGTTTCTGCTCATCTTTACTAAAAAGTTATTTTTTAACGGTCGACGATGTGGTGCAGCTGAGTTCAATGCGCGCTATATAGTATTATACTACAATGTTTATTTTTTATTTGTTTATTTTTAAAACGCAAACACTGTGTGATCATGTATGAGATTCAAATTTCCACATTTATATGAATCAATTCGAGACTAAATTATGCATAATATTATACTCCTCGAACCGCCATAGTATAATTTATCGATTTTCGTAACAACTACCGCCCGTGTAAGTCTATCTTTATATTGTGTAAATGACGGTCGGCCGTAATGCAATATATATATTATCGTGCGATGCAGTCAGCAGACGTTGATGTCCGAATCAAAGGCATTTTGGCACCGTAGTCTGTGGTTTACGATCGACGCACGGACCTCGTCGGTAGTGATTTATTTTAGCGTACTTAGGTTTAATATGGCCGTACTTCTTTTTCCCTTTTTCCGGCGAACAATATGGTATTGCTAACCGCGGTATGTTATGCTGGTGTTTTCTCGCGTGGCCCCTCAACCAAGGTTTCAGAGGTACCGTGCCAATGGTAATGGTGGACTTGAAGTATTCGTTTTTCTCTCGTTCCCAAATCCGTTGATACTCCATGGACAACAAGTAAAACACGTTGGGCTTTTCGCACCGTGTATCGTAAGACGGTATAAACGCCTGGACGTCGTGGTAGTCGGAGCTCACCAAATTGTCACGATGCTTTAGCGGAACCGTCCGTTCAAACGTTAATTTTTTTTGGTATCCCATTGAAAAATTAATTTAAAACTTTGAATTTTATTTCGGTCGATTACAATTTCATAACGTTTTTAATTCGGTGTTTATTAGTGAATAAATAGTTTGATTTGTTTTCTTTTGACTAGTCGTATTGGCCAACAAATAAAATATAAGGTGACAGGTGCCATGTACAATATTATGTCGAATGATTTTATTCGACAGTGCTACATTATTAAAATTTAATTTCGATTAAAAATATTCTGATTAGTTATAAGGTGTAACGTATTTTTCTCGAGTAAAAAACCAATTACACAGTCCAGAGGTAAAAGTGTGCATTAACAACCGATATAAGTTCTAAAACGTCACACTACACAATAATCCCACGACTTTTACTGGTCCTACGTATAATATAATAATTCCATTATATTATATGACGTAAAAGTGGTGTATTTATTTTCTTTTCTTTTTGAGAGTGAGGGGGCTAAAATATAATAAATATTGTTTACATTGTGTCTATGAATATAGCGAAATGAAACCACAAAAATAATTTACCAACAACAGATGGCGGAATCAATATATTACAACAGTATAATACATTCCTTGAAGTCTTGTAAAATTGGAAAATTTGTACAAATACGAACCTTTAAGTTTAAATTTTGATGCTCTGTAGCTAAAGAGGTCAACGCAAGTATTTTTTTTTAGTAATATATTACTAATAATTATAATTCTATTATCAGGTCGTTATAGCAATTTAATCCCTTGTTCATCCTGCTACGCCGTTATCAAAATCCACAAACGGTAAAATTTTATTAAAATAATGTGTTTTGGGTATGTGTTGGAGGGGGGAGAAAAGGTAGAGCGATTTGAAGACAAATTAGTGTTTCCCCTATGTAAAAGATTAAATTTAAATATTTTATGTTTTACACTATTGCACGTCATGTCATGTGTAGTGCGTACATTAAATTGTTTATTAATATGACGTACACACACATTATTAGGGTTAGATTCTGTACTTGTGTAGAAATTCTATACTCATATTTTGAATGCACATATGTAATGAAACACCGCGGAGTAGAACACAAATATGTCTAAAGGTATGTATAGCGAATAAACGCAAATATGAAATTTTACTAGTATACGCATTGAATGATGATTCGGTGTAGTGTGGGCTTATACGAAAAATAGCTCAAAATAAATTTGACTATATTATATTGTAAAACTGAAAATGATTTATATTATTATAATATGTAATAATAGTCGTATGCATCTTATATATGGGGGAGGGGGGTGAACTCATTCCACTATTTAAAAATTTTAAAGGGAAAGCCTCAAGTCTCTCGATCTGCTATTTTCGTCTATGCGTATACGTCTAACAACAACTACTAACGTTTCGAGTTGTTAATCGCGGCAGAAACGCACGGCTATAATATATTTTGTATAATAGAGTATAAAACGGTTGGGTTATCACGGTTGTATTACAATTTACAGCTACGGTTTCCGTGGGGAGCGGGTGGCGTAAACGACCGAGTAGAAAAAGCTGCAAATAGGGTTTAAAAATAAAAAAACGAGAAAACAAACAAAAAAAAAGGCCCCACGTTTTTATTCAAAACATTTTTGTTGTTGTTTAAAGCCATGTCTTAACACGTATTTGTTTGTTTGTGTTAATAGCCATGTGTGTTTTAAACAAATTATTTTTGTTATCCGTGTCTATAAGAAAATTATTAAACATAAAACTCTATACACCATATTATAATAGAACACATAATGTTTATTCGTGTTGTGGGTGAATGTTTAGTGAAAAGGCGATGCTATACGAGATAATATTATTATAAATAAACTGGTTATATTGTCGACGATTATTTTTTCGTTTCGTTTTTAAATTTTTTTTTTTATCTATTGATCTATTAAGCATTCAACTAAAAAAAATACTGTCGATTTATTTCTCATGTTAACCCGATACTTACAATATAACAACCCTACGAGTACAATATGTCCTAGGTGGTATAATAATGGCAAAAGCAAATTATTCAATAAAATATGTAAGTTGATTTTAACTTTAGAACTTGAGGTCACACTTTCGTTTTTTGTATACAATAACCTTTTGATTTAATTGATTTAACTATTGTATACACTTGTTATTACACATAGTTTTTATTTAGAATTAACTCCACTAATTTCTATATGGTTACAATTTAAATTTATATCGACACATCTGAGAATAATATTATTAATCTAACTTTTACAAAACTTTAATTTTTTTCTTGTTTACTTTTGACTTTGCTAATTTATTTAAAAAGTGTTATTTTTATCTTACATTAAATTAATATACATTTTTTTTTAACTCGCGTTATATTGTCAGAGTTAAAGTAATTGGATAATTTTATCAGAATTTCAATTATTAATTATTATAACTTATTACGAGTTACTTTTAGTTTATAAGCTTCAACATAATATTAAACAAAAACAAAAAAAATAAAATAATAACAACAATAAAATTAATAATTATTATGATTTGACAAAAACTTAAAAAGTTTTTGTTTATTATTTATACGTATATACATTTATTAAATTAACGTTTAGTTTTATTTTTTTTTTAGTTACATAAGTGTTTTTGCATTTTCATAATCCAAGGGTCAAAATGTACATTAAAAATCAATATGTGTCAAACTATTCTAAAACCGTAGGTAAACTACACAGTGATTTCCACAACTTTGTCTTACATGTCATACAATTCATTATATTATAATAATATTAATATAATAGTATAATATCATATTATTGTACATCATATATATCATATACAGAACTACTTGATGTTTTTTTACAGTTTTATAATTAGTGAGAATATATTATATTACACATTATGTTAGTTCCATTCATACTTATAATGAACATAACTTTATAAGTATGCCTAAAGAATATAAATATTTTAACGACTAAATAGTAATTATACATAAAATGCACGCTGAAGAAAAATGTTTATAGTATATTACGCCTATATGTATTTAACGTGATCTATATATAAGTGTGTCTACAATAATTATTTTGAAAAGTTGTAAGGCCTTTGAAAATATGTATTTTATATTATTTTATGCCATCGCGATATAACTTTTTTGAAAAAAATTCATTATTTTTACAATATTTAAGTTATTATTTTTTAAGTTTTTTTTATTATTTATTTAAATGACATTATTATACATTTGCTTTTCATATTTTCTACACAATTTTTGACGTTCTTTGATGTATAACATTCAAACTTTGAACGGGTAGTTAATTCGTTATAAATTATATCTAACATTTAAACACTGTTAGTTTATAAATAGGTATGCAAAGTTTATAGATTAACGGAGTTTTAAATCATTTAAAACAATATTTTCAAAAAAGCCAAAACTTTTCAAAATAATGAGTAGACACTTAAATGGATCACCTTGTTTATAATACATATATATTCCATCTACGCTGTTGCAATAATAACGCGCACCACCGTTTCCGTGTTCCCTCGTTTACCTATGCAATAACAATATTTGCGAATTTTCAGTTTATCAAATCTTAGAGCGGAATGAGCTTATATATATATGTACAGGTATATTATATATTCGTACGTATTTTGCTCCGCTCAAAACATAATATTGTTACGATAGTATAATATGTATATACCTACGTATACCTAATATACTGTAGGATTTGTGAGTACAAAATTATTAAATTATTTAGTACACGAAATAATGTTTTTACTGCGAATACGTTTGACTGCTAAAGGAGATATTTGTATTATCATACCGTCTTTCCGTACCTATATATAATACCATGTAAATAATTTATAGGAATAGGTATTACAGTGTACATACAACTAGATTTTACATTTTTTCATTTTTCATATTGTACGTCTGCGTATTATTATTATTATCAGGCGCATAATAATATGAAAAAAAAAATAAAATTCCGAAATAGTATTTGCAAGTTACCTATATACTATAATATATTATTATACCAATCTACATAAAATAATTAAATTTTATAATGAAAAGATCGCTGTTATCATAATAGTATGTACCGAACGCGATTAATAACATATAACCACGGTACATGTATATAAATATATTTTACAACGTTTTATACTGTCTATATAATATTTACTAAATCTCTACAATATATTACATAATACATCTGTCCGTTTGTTGTGATCGTGTAACTTCTGAACGAAAATTGTCTGTTTTCAATAAAAATTATATCAATATAGATTATTTAAGACTCGTGGAGTGCTTATAGCTTATTTTTCAACCCCTATAGCCTATGGAATAAGGATAGCTTTAGCTTATATGACGTGAATGTGGTTTTAGCTCGCAAAAATTAATTAATATTTTTTGTTTATTTAAACGATTGCTATCGGTTGCAGATAATAAAATTGTTATTATGATAGAGTATGGTTTTCAGTAGGTATCGAATTATATTTCATAATTTAGACTAATAGCTTTAATTCTTTATAAAAATAAAATTTAACTACAACTATATTATTACATATAGGGATCTAAATAGAATATGGCTAGTTCTAAAAAAATACTCGACCGATTTTTACAAAAAAACAATCGAGAATATTTCAATTGAAACAAAACGGAAATAATAGATGGATAGATTACAATAGATGGTCGGGAAATACAGATTTATTAATATCGGGTAACCTAGCTAAATGATGCATGTGCAAATCCACAATTTTTTACCAATCAGAACGAAATTTTACACACATTTAATTAGAGATCCTGGTCGAGTCGCTAGAGTATTATAATTGAAGCGGCGGGTATTAACCTACATAACATTATATCTATACTTACATAATATATTGTATAAAAAGCAATATGTATATCTAAAGCTTATTATAGAATCGAAAAATACTCGATCAGCGTTAACGAATCGAGGAAGGAGAGAATAATAATAGATTGAATCGGTTGTTTTAGGGTGGCTTATTTGCTATTGGCGATAGTCATAACCACACATTTATTTATATTTTCTGCTTGCAATTGATTAGATTGGATTTAAAAAGTTGCTGATTACTATTCGTCGCCGTCCGATTGCCCATCTCGGTTTTATTTAACCTCGAGCAATGCCGGATGATTATACATTTAGTTTATTATATACTGTTCATATATTTATGACTTTGTAATTTGTATGTATATTATATGCATTTTATTATACATTATGTGTATAACACTTACGGGGATCATATATGTTTCGATTTGATGATATGACTTTTTTTTTAATTCTTTAGTTTTAAATAAGCATGTACATTATTTTTTTTTCTTCATTATTTTTACTCAATCAAATTATATTATAGTGAACATTTATGTTTCATGCACTTTTTCGATTTTAAATATCTCAATAGTATTATGCCTAATGTTTGTAATCCAATTAAAACATTAAATAAACTCACATGACTATACATCGTATTGTAGCTACCTATTTATATTCTGTTTGAAAGTTATCGGTTGAAAATATATATTTCAATTAAAATAAATATCAAGCTCAGATGAGTAAGGTTAGCCTAAAACAACATCAGTCTAATTAGTCCTGTCAAATGTGGAGTTAGATATATTATATTACGCATATGTTGTTCGGTTCGAACTTGTGCAGATTCCAGACCATCGGCATCGTTGATTAAAAGGTAAACCTTAATAATAATAACTAATAATTTTATGTTAGTTGATATTCGTGTTATTAAAAAATTAATATTCCTTTATTAAAGCTGGAACTTGAGTACAATACCCTAGCATTCACAATAGATATTGATATAATATCGATATCGTATCGAATATAATATTACGTTTGGTAAAAAATTATAATCCATTTAATATCAATTGAATTTTATCAATTTATCGTGTCGTTTAAAATGTATTTCAACGGTTTATATCATTCGAACGTTTTACTTGGTAAACACTAGACACAGACTAAACGTGTACAAGGCTTGCGACGTTTGTAGTTCAAAATGTTGGTAACTGCAGCTCACTGGTGAATGGTGTGTAATATTATTGGATAATTAGTGTTTTAGATTTGTAGGGTCGATTGTTTTTTTCCACACAATCATTCTTAGAACAAGAGCACAAAGTAATCTGTAATTAATAATTAATTAATAATCTGTTTCAGGGGATAAAAAAAAACTAAAAACCAAACCAATTGAATTTTTTTTTGAAATAAAGCGCACACATCTGCAACGGTTCACTCTAGTAATTTTTAAAATGTTGCCTATTTATATGACCAAATGTATAAGTATAGCTTGTTTTTGGGTCGTTGTGAGTTAATGATAATACGCGTGTGCTCGAAAAGAGAGAAGAAAAGTATCGCAAGCACATGATTATCACTACACTTTTGTTTCTACTCGTCTCGCCGATGCAAACAATTATAATAATATTGCGTTTATATATGAATCGTCGCAATGTTCCGCGGCTAGAATTTTGAGAAGACATCTCTCGAGAACTGCACAAATACTTTAGTACAAGGGTGGCCAAACTATGACTCTCGTCATAGACTCGTGGCTCGAATCTTACCGTAAGATATAAAACTTTTTTATAACATATATATATACAGTGAAATTTCCATACAACAAAGTCGAATAAGAAACAAAAAAAAAAATAAACCGTAATATGAAGGAATTCGTTAAATAGAATTACGTATTTATTAACAACGAAGTTCATAGTTCTTAAAAATATTTCGTTTAACAGAGAATTTTGTAAAATAAAAGTTTGTTATATGAAAGTTTCACGGTATATATGATACACACATTATAATATAATAGGTATATCTTGATATGACCTTTTTGTTTTTATTTCGGCTCTTCCATATTTATTAATATATTGGGGGCTTGCGAGACTCTATTTGCTGGCCATCCCTACTCTAATGCGAACAATAATATATATTATCGTACTATGCAACAACTATCACGTCGACAAACAACGCATCGCGTGCCTTTAGAATGCAATAATATATATATGGATGTTATATTTATTAATTTCGTTTACGGTGTTACAAGAAATCTATCAAAAGGTTTGACAGCGCTGAACGTTTCATTATAATTAATATATCTTATTGATGATATATATATATATTGATGATGAGTATATTACATGAATGTGAACAAAATTAGATTAACATTTGGCGATGTCCCCAATTTTTATTGACTAAAAATTATTAAACGTTTGCAAATAGAACATTTTATAACTGCATAATATATTATTTTATATGTATATATATTATAAATAAACTCGAGGTATATTTTACATTTCAATGGATAGTATTATAAATTATATTTTTAAGTTTTAAAACGTAGATCTACTAGTGGAAAATGTATTTTAGTGGATCCTTATTGTTTTGATTTTATATTTTTATTTTGTATTATTTGACAAAATCAATTTTTTAGTGTATTTTTTTAGCAAACTGTTTACAATTCATTTTGGAAGCAAACATAAATTGTATCAAAGCATTCATTGTCATTATAAAAACATGATATTGATGGATATACCTAAAATGAAAAACATGATGGGACTCATTGGCTACTGTTTCATACCTTTATTTGCATACGAATAATTAAAGAGTTATGTATTATTTCTCAAATGGTCATCAATATATTTTTAAATGCATCTTTATAGTGCATATTTTAAGATTATTGCCTTTTTCAGGCCATTTATTTTTACAGTTTATTTGGTCATTAATAATAAAATCCTACCCAAGTGGATTAAATATTATATTATTTTTAATAAAAACAGTGGTTATACTAACATATTTAACCACCGTTAATAATGGTTGGTATAATAACAAGTCTTACAAAATACTAAAATATAATTCCATACAGATTTCAAGCTTTATCGTAACTTACGGCCAATTTGCTTCTACTTTAAATAATAATAATAAAAAAAAATGTAGACTTACCGTTTATAATTTTTTAAGTTGATATGTTCATATTTCATATTAAATAAAGGTATATTTTATAGCTTATTTGTTATTAAAAATCGTAAAAATTTGTTCCGATTAATTTTGTACCGCAAATCAATTTAGTTCAAAATTCGTGTTACGACGGTATAATAACTTAATACTCTTTATTGTCATGCTTGTTTATTTTGAATAATTATTCTTTTTATATTCCGAGTAAAAATATGTAATAATGCAAGGCCGTATAATATTATTCATTTTATTTTACTCATAAATACACAGCTGGCATATTTAAGGCATGTTATTACAATAATATTCAAAGTTCGTTTCGTAAAACGAATAACACGCGGAAACTGATCAACTTTCTTCACCGAGTATAACGAAACTCAATTTCTTTAGACTTGCAATTATTTTAAAAGTGGCAAGTCCGTAGTATTAATCAGGAGAGAGAGAGAGAGAAAGATGATTATCTAATTTAAGACGTTTAACGTAATTTGATCACAACATTGTTGATTATGTGTAAATATTTATTACATCTTTATTATTCAACCACTTATGTAATTATTATTATTTAAAACGATCAATTTTGCGTTTTTGCATTTTTAAATCCACTATATAATTTTGCGACAGTAATAAATTACTATAAACAACAACAACAAAAAAAATAATACATCTGTTAACTTTTAGCGTAATTTTTAAACACTGAGTAAGCGAAGATTTATCAGATTTTATCACAGCACCGGTATTATTGGTTGTTGGACAATTATCAAGAATTTTTAAGTCGATTTTAATCATAATACGCCGTACGGTATGATATAAAAAAATAAACGACCGTACTGCTGTCCATATTTTATTGTATTGCATTGTTGCTTGGATCAGATTTAAGAGTTGGCGAAACTAGTGTGTTCAAAAGGTAAATTTGTAACACATTTCATATGCCAGACGCCAGCTATGTCCTTTCGCGAGTACACATTATGCCGCACTCGCTGCACTACACTGCAGCACTTGCAAATCTGTGGACCTAAACGTCGTCGGTTATTTTCTACATCGAGCAAGAGATTGTATAGTGGTTTTTCGTTGTAGGTATATAATAATGACGTATAGAGGCAGACGTCGGCCTTTCGACGACCGACGATTTCCGGACGCGAATTACCTATATATTAACATATTATAATAATGCATTGATTATCAGTTGGTACAACGCGTGAAGAGTTAAGTATTATTGTTAACATAGTCCGCACGGATCGTAAATTGATAAAACCAAACGAAATTTCGGAACCGAAAATGTTTTTCCCGAGCGTTCTCGGTCGTTATCTTTATACTGCAATACATTTTTCTTTACTTCACGTCAAACCTATATATATATATATACAACTGAGAGTTTTTATTTTTTTTCAAATTGTTTTATATAAAATCGTAAAACTAAAAGTACTTATGTATAGTTTGAATGTAGGTACATTAATTCGTGATTGCTGCACTTAAGATAATGCAATTGAGATTTAAAAAATAAATAATGTTTTAAATTCTAAGTGATAAAGAAGCTATTACAGTGCATAAGCAACTTTGTCGTATTTTTTACCCGGTGTGTTCGCGAACACTAATTCGTCGTAAATTCGTAATGCTAGTCCGGATTAGAAGTAGAAATTCTTTCTCCATTTCAACGCCTGTTGTAAACTTATAGTTTATTATTATTATTATTTTACCTTACCTACTATTATATGAACTAATCTGCTAACCGTTGAATACAAGCGCCGATATTAATATGATCATCAGTTATAGAATTGTTACGACTTAAAATCACAAAATAATCTGCGTATACTCGTTAAAAATAAACAATTGTAATCCTATTATCGTGCGTGAAAATATTTTATTTAAATTTTAAATTCGGTGTAAGATTTTTCCTCCGTCGATATCGGTAATCCGAATAAAATCAGAGTAAACAATAACACTGAAGTGTGTTAGGTACACAACCGAAAGGGTTCAACAGTGAATAACAACAAAATTGTATGTACTGTACTTATAAATAAGCAGAAAAAAAACGAGGAACGACGATAAGGAGCAGAACGATCGACTCTTGTAAAGGGTATACAAAAACCAACGGCATCGGTGAAGTCGGTATCTGCGACTGGTCGGTGAGAGGGTAGGGCGGGTAAAAGGATTTGAGAGGACTTATGAAATCCAGAACTAAATCGGACAAAAGAGCAGTGCGAGCAACAACAAAACCAATAATCCGTCATCATCATCGGAATAAAAACTCTGTGTCAACATTATATATAATAACGTTATAGATTTTGAATTAACGGTGTTTTTTTTTTCGTTTCTCTTTTGCACGCCGCGTATTATACAATCGTTGTGCTCACTAAATCAGTGATTTTTAACCCCCGACGACCTAAAAATTCAAAATTTAATTTGTCTTTACGACTCCTGAAAATATTTCAATATGAATGCATCCCCCGGGTTTAAAGCCACTCCTCGAAAGGCCAAAAAAAACCTCAACTACAATACGCCTATACCTACCTATAATATACTGTGCTACATAATTATAATATTTGACTGCTGTTTTAATGCATTAATTTGTATTCTTAATGATCGTTGTACTAAAAAAAGTGATGAATACATGAAATTATTATTTGGTGACAACATACTGGGTCCTTACATCCATGACGACCCCCCAGGGAGTAGGAAAGCGTCCCTCAACGTAGCTAAATTAGAACTATGTAGACGACGAATCGTGTAATGAATAGATCTACTATTTGTGCAGACCGAACAGTGTAACTGGATTTAGATTTGATTTCGGGAGTGAACATGCAATTACCTATAAATGAAGCGCTATAACTTACAATTTATTTGGGACGATTTGATCGTAGTCAGTGGGGAACGCTGCCGCCCAAACTTCAAAAGCTTCCCCCGGATATGTGGTCAACTTACAAATTTCAAGAAGAGAACTTACAATTACTTATAAACGAAGCTCTATAACTTTCAATTTATTTGAGACTGTTTTGTTTGTATGAGGGGGGGGGGGTAATATGGCAAGTTCGTCCTTACATTTAATTTATACATAATTCAATGTATAGGACAAATCGTTGATTGAAGCAGATTGGGTACTGTTTCTAAGGGATGGTGGCGAGTTGGTTGTAACGAAAAACACAAATAAGTACTAGTATTAAAAAAAATGTATATATATATATTATTAATAATAATACTATGAATTTACATCTAAGGTTGCAGATTAGTTATCATTTATAGAATATTTATTTATTATAACAACGTTCACCTGTTTCATATATTGTAGGTTAGGCCGGTTGGTATACCTACAATAGTGTTATATTTTAGTATTTTTAATGATTTTTAAAATCATGACAATCCTGGACTACTTTTCAGAACTAGTTAATGTATAATATTCTAGCATTGGTGAAACTAAGGGTGAACTTCTCAAACATAGATTAAGCCTTTTCAACTTTGTTACAATATGAAAGGCTTAAGGGAAAATTCGTATCAATCAAAGGATGTCAGTTCACTGTTTGTGTTTTCTCTCTTACCCACGTACAATAATATATACAAAACGCATTCATGCGAAATAATTTTAATTTTTGTTTTTAATTAATCTTAGATTAACATCACCCATTATGGAGAACCCATATACGGAGGATAATATTTTTTTGAAGTTATGACATATTATCGATTTGTCTAAATATTGTTTACAAATAATGTAAAATAATTTTTTTTTTTTTATTTCAAAGTTAAGTAATAATGAAATGTAAAATCAATTTATCAAATCTTCAAAATTTTTTATTATTAGATGATTTCACTTTGTGGTACTCAATAATCATAAAAACGATTTTACATGAATACGTTTTATCTACATGTTACGCGTGGGTGAGAGAGAAACAAATATCGAGCCAACATCTTCTTAAATATACCGTTGCCCTTGAATTAATTTTTGTTTTGGGAATATAGTTTACTCTAGTTGTGCTTCTAATAGTTACTATTAAATAGTAAAATTACAATTTAGAAAAAAAATTGTTATTGATTATGCTTTTCTTATTTATAAATTTATATAAATTGGTTATGTAAGAATGTATAATATTGTCGATTAAATATTCAGTTTATAACAAAGTACTCTAACATGAGTAAGTTCTCAAATTAAGTAAAAATGTTTTCAGTTGCATAAACGGCAGGTACTGTAGTTCATTTAGAAAAACTTTATTTAGTATAACTAGTAAGCTATTTAAAGGGTTTGTTAAAGAGCCAACACTGTCTTTTTAAACTACCATAACAATAAGTCGGCCTCAGTATTTAAATAGTGTACACAATATGTAAACTTCAGTAAAGCCATTAAAATTTAAATAGTAAATCTATAAAAAAGGGCTTCCCTAGACCGTTCTCACAACGTGGTTCAGCGTTGAAGATATGTTTGGGGAATTTGAGGGTGACGGCGAATTTAATATAGAGCATCCAATCAGTTTATTAATGATATTAATGAATTTTAAAATATACGATTTCACAGTACGTGCATTTCGAATATATCCTGGATGTATATATGTATATATTTTACTCGATTACAATAAATGCTGTTAATATTATGCATTATAAACCTCCAAATTTGACATATTTTTACTTATATTTTTATTTTAGTTTATTACATACATTAATTTATTATAAACAATTAATAATATTGAGGTTATAAAAGATAGAAATTTTGATAAAAAAAAATAATAATTCAATAAAAACATTTAGATAAACCATTTTCCCACTAACTTACGAAGAATATTGTAAAACGCTATAAATTAGACTTAAGAAACAAGTTCAGAAATAAAATTACGATTTTGGTTAGAATTAGAAAATGCTTCTAAGCAATGTCTGTAATAAATACTCTAGTGTAATGTAGTGCCAGTAACAAATAAAACAAAAGCACCAGAAAAAAGGTCATAGAAGGGATAACTGCACCATTCACCTATCCTTAGAATGTCACTGGATTTAAAAATAAAATATATTATGTCGTTCATACATTATCTTGTTTTTTGTTTGTAAACCTTTACATGTATATTTAATAAGATAGGATGACAATTATTCTTCGTACGTCGGGTAGAACACTATTATTATACTGCTGCAGTACTACTGATCCTCATCAGTATTAACTCGCTCAAAGTTGGTTGAATAAATTGCGAATGTTTAAAAAAATGTACAAAATCTACACTCTAAAGGAAGCTGATCCTGAGTTTAGCTTATTAGATTAGGTTAGTTTTATGATATTTGTATAATTTATGATCTCAGAGTACCAATAAGTAAGCGTTTTCGCATAAAAAATTTAAATTATAATATACAAACATATTAAATTGTGAACAGAACGTTTCAACATTTTACAAATAGAATCAAAACAGTGATGCAAACATCAAAATAATAAGCTTGAAATCATTACTTTATTTATATAATAAATATAATGTATATTTAATAAGTTCTAAATATGTATATCTATAGCATGAATTGATTAGTGCTTCGTTAATGGTTAAAAACGTAATGCATTTTGTATGTTGACGCATACAAATATAATCAATCTGTCAATACATATTAACAATGCCTACGCGTCCAACAAATGTATGCAGTATATACAATACATTTTCTCAATGTGTATTTTAGATTCTCTCAGGGGATAGATGATTCTATTGATTTTACAATGGTGTGTTTTTTTATTTTGTATCTGAATATACGTCTTATTCTTCTAGAAAAAATGCATAGATTTTTAAGCCATAGAATAGTTTTTGGTAATAAATTGGTTTAAGCTGTTAATTTGATTGAATGGTGGAGGGGGTAGGCGAGTAAAAATAAAATAAAGATTAACTGAAATGTTTACGCGAAACCGATTTCTTATAAAACTTTTGTTTATTTTGCGACTCAAAAATTAATATCTATGTATAGATCTATAAATATTTAGAGTTTTCGCCAAATTATATTAGTATTTTCTATATAATATGATAACATTTTTAAAATATTTTAAGTCTATTTGATTAATGTTTTATATTATATTATATTATACTACTCACTAGTTCAATGATGGAATTAAGGTAATGATGTAAATACATAGCCAATAACATTAATTTCTAACGTTAATAGCCATATAAACAATGTCGTTTTTTTTTTAATTGTTTAAAGATTTGACTGGAAAATTACCTTAATATTACTTTTAAAATCTAAATATTTTTTTTAAAAAAATATTTAAACCGGACTATAAATTTAAAACGACGCTGTACAGTGTACAGAAAATTCGGTCGTGACTATAAAGGTAAACTTTTTCGTAATAATGTCTCGGACGGTTACATATTATAAATACTTGACATTTTCGATTATTTTTTTCAATAAATGTCAATAAAAAATATTTTACTCGACCTAAAAGCAATATAGTCTTTTCTTTTTTTTAGTATTTGAAGTTTAAATTTTTATAAAATTAGTCGAATTCACGAACATTTTCCAATTATTTTGTCATTAATAAGCACAATTTTTTATTTTTCATATACGAAATTAATAGTGTGCGGAATTAGATATTTAAATGAAAAACAGCGATTTTAGTTATTTTGTCATAATTTAAAAATATTATTCGCGGGCACTTGAAACTTAACGTTTTATTATAATATTTTATGTCAACCATAAATTTTTCAAATGTTATGTTTTCGACAAAAATGAATTCAACTAACCGTATTACTAAATGAAAAATAAATTACTTCAATAGACTGAAATATAAATATAGGTATTATACAAATATAAAATATACTTAGCAATATAACACGCTGACAGACCGCTTTCGCTCAAAATAGTTTATCGCGTGCAATGATTTATCATCGAATTCAAATTTCACACAGAGGTTATACGGGTGATTTGCCCAATGACGAGACACGCTTGACACCAGCTAAAGCCTACTGTTGTACGTCAGAGTGGTTAACTTCGTTCCCTATTTTTGATGAATAATTTACTCGTTTTATACTCGTGAATTTGAGGGTAGTACAGAGATAAGCATTGAGTTATGTCGGACACCAACCCCGAGATAAAATAGTAATGTCTGCAGTAACCTAGGATTGTAATAATTACAACTCGTATAAAATTGTTAAGGCACGTACCTATATAAATATGATTTCAGCAGCATTGTAAATCTAAACTAATATATTTTCGGTATGAATGGACGCGGGACAGTTAAATCGATGTAACGAAACGGTTTTTACATGTGTTTTAGTCAACGTTAATCAATTAATCATTTTGAATATTATAAAAACCCCGGTAGGTACAACGCTAAAATTTGAGTAAAATTTGAGAATACTTTATGTCCTCGAAAACATAAATTTTAACACTGTTTTTACGGAGTGTATTTTATTTCTGTTTTATAACATGTATTTTTCGAGAATTCATTTCCATCTATATATTATTATGTCCTATCGCGTTTAATTTTTTAGCTGACACACGAAATTGTGCTGGCCGTCACAAACAAACTTATATTGAAATTAATTCTTTATTAAAATGACGCATCTGTTTGCGTTGTTTTTGATTGTATAAACGTAGAACATTACAAATTGTACGTTCACAATAATCCATTCTAATCTGATGTCTTTACAATAAGACTGAAATGTTCTATTATAAAATGCAAAGGTAAGATTATTAACCGGGCTATCTCGGACTCTTTAATAATATATAATATATTTTAATTGTGAAAACAGTTATGAGCATTTAAACAAAATTTTCTTAAATTTTAAAACGAAAGAAAGTTGTGCTTTAATCGACATCGACAAAATTCTCCGGAATTTCCTAAACAATAATCTTATCTTAAAACTGTATAATAGTTCAATTCAATTCACTTTAGTTTTCAAAATATAACAGCAAAATAAAATTAATAAGTGTGAACGTAAAATTGTTTATGTTGTATGTTTGCAAGACGGATGAAAAACATTCAGATGTAGCGTTCTCTATTAATGCTTCTCATAAGATGTTAAAGTCATATCTTCAAGCGTTCTACGTTATTGTGACTCAATGTTTGATTTGAAGTATACAGTTATTTTATTAATTTGTTTTAATAACAAGTGGATAATTTATTATTTTTTCGAGCAACATCATCGAACACAGCTCATTCGACATTTTGAAGTTGTATACGAGTAGGTCTGAATGACGTACGAACGTGCAGTAATAAAACTATATAATTGTGTTCATAATATGATTTGATTTCCTTAGACGAAATTGTAAGTGTAAATTATAATATTTTTATAAAATAATTGGTTGCCTGCTATTTTGATTAGTAGCTGAGAATTAATTTTTTTTTATTTAGCGTAAGCATTGATTTCGATATTGTTTTTGGTATCTTAAGTGTTGGACTGATGATATGCGTTATAGTGGCGGTGGCAAATTATATGAATATTACGTGCCAAAAATTACCTTTTTTATTTCGAAAGTCCATGAAAAATATTAGGTATGTATATTATATTAAATATTGTAAGAAGAAAATTATCAAAATTTTATTGTATGATTAATGTATTTATATACAAAAAAAGTTATTTTAAATTCATTATATAATAACATTACTCTGTTAATTATTTATTTTGTTTAATATTTGATGTCAATTTGGTAATTTTTGGTATATAAAAATATTTTAATTTTTCGCGTGCCATGGATTTGCTATCCTTAATATAGAGTGTATAAAAATCTGCTCACATTTTTTTACACTTATCCTTCAGAGTTATTTAAACTTAACTAATTTAAGTGAATATATCACGAAATAAATTTTACAAAGAAATCGATTTCATGTCATCTTCAGTGAGAAATTGAGAACGTCGTGTTTATAATTTGTCGTACACATTTAATGTATGTGGTATTTCATGTTATAGTAGATAAACTGAAATGTTGATATAAAAGTATACTTAGCATTTATTATTGTTCGTTTTGCTTACCTACTGACAATGAAGTAGTAGATACTTAAAAATATGGCGTTAAATATATCAGTAAGATTAACAATGTATTCTATAATGAGAGACGCATGAGATGAAAATATTATATTATTTAGCATTAGTTATTATATATATATAATACCTATACATACGTTCATAAAAATATAAAATCTAATGATATCAAACGCACATTTTACACGAAGAAGGATTTATTATAGTATATATTGGAAGAGTTTCAAAAGACATTTTAATGAGACTATAAAATATTATAGTAGATTTAATCATTTTCAGTGTTCTCTTTATTAGGATACCTGTTGAAGGCCCAATCGTTCTCATGTATATTGGTCACGAGATCACTCGAAAAAAATCTTTTGGCAAAAGTTTCTGGTGTTTTATAGTACACTGTAAATTATAATCATCATTACTGTATGATGTTTACTGTAATATTGCATTTATGGTTCTGAGGTGAATCAGCCAACACGAGATAACGATATTAAATATTGGCGATGTTTACGTGGTAATATATTTTATTATTTCACTCGTAAAATAACAGCGTAATATTTGATTGGTTATTTTATTTTTTAAGTAAGAAATATAAATTGTTTTGGCACCTTTTTCGGTCATGTACTGCATTAATCTAAGTAAACATGATCCTATTTAAATGAATAATTTTTAGTCTCAGAATCATTCCACACATGCAATAATAACCATCTTTTTTGCTTTTTTTTTTTACTGAAATCATCATCATATTATTATATCGTGTAATTGTACTTTGTATATTTTTCTTAATGATTGAAAAAGAACTTGGTTCACCTTAAGTGGGCACTAAATTTGAAAATCAAAGACTACAAAACACAATTAATCGATCAATTTTTATTAATATATATATATTTATTTTAATTTCTCGTTTATTAAATTTGTTTCGTATAATATAGTTTTCTGTAACTATTATGTTTTTTTTTGGCTCGCCAGCTTAAATTATTCTTAATGGTCACACAGATCTTTTTTTTTGGTTTGAAAAAAGACTCGGCTTGTATAATTTGTTAAAAACATCAGTATATTGTCTCAGAGTGGCATTCTGAACTTTGACATTAATTGTTTGTTCTTCGATTCATCCATCATATTACCGATGCATTATTGAAATTGAATTGAAAGGTCTGATTCTAAGTATTATTTTTTATTTTATTTTTTTTGAATTCCGACTTATGTAACGAGAATAAATAACTGGAGACGTAAAAATATGTTGTCTTATACAGTCTACGTTACTTCCTTAGTCAATTTATGCGGTAGATGTAAATTGTGTACCACTTTTATCAAATGATATCACTGGGAATATTGCTAGTTTTCACACAAACTATGTACATTCTATTTCCCCCCCCTCAATATGGCAAATGTGTTTAAAAACATAACTTTTAATAACCGAATCTTGTAAAATTAAAAAAAATATATATTAAAAAAATGAATTTAATGTTTGTTGATACTATTTTATTTTATTCATTGCTATATTTTAGTAGTACATTTTGAATACAAAAATCATTACCGAATACTTATATTTAAATTAAAAATAGGTAACTATTCAAATACTATTCAAATGCCTATCATTTAAATAACTTGAAATAATTTTTATTTTTATTAGGAGTATATTCTGGGCCTTTATCGCTATCATACATGTAATATAACTTTCTTCACTAATGTCACAATTACATAAAAATATTTGAAACACTTAATTCATCACCACTCTAGAATAAAGTAACATATTATATTGTTACAATATTATTATTCACTGCAGATAACCAGATAGGCAATTGTTATAATAATTGTATTTTGTTGGTATGTAGGTAATTACATTAGCATTTCTTAGCAGTAAATACTTGATAACAAAAATATTAAAATTACTTTAGTCTAACGATCAACTAACGTTTATAATACTGATACTTTTTTAACGAACAAAAAAAAAATTATAGATAAGACTTTATTTACCGCTTTTGTGATTATATACCGTGGTCGTATTTGTACGCTCTTTTCGTTGGAAATCAAGATTTTAGTAAATTGTAAAACCATTTTATTTATAATCACTCTGGATGACTGGATATACGACCTTTTTCGTGGGCGATAGAGAAAAAAAATCGATTATCAGATGATGATGATGATGACAACTCGGAATTGAGAAAAATCGAGAATTCGTTGAGACAGAAGGTATCAGAGGTATCTGATTACTTAATTTTCTAGAATGATGGAAATCAATAGAAAATAGCAAAAAAATAAAATTTACTCTATTCATTGATTATACCAGTGTGCGAGTATCTGTATCCCTCACAAATAATAATAGTTAATAACGTTTTTGGGATAAGTTAAACTATGTGATGATGTGTAATTATGGTATAATCACTAATTAAAATAGTTATTATAAAGTTAGTGGACTTGAACAGAATGTTTCGGAGAATTCAATAAGGCAATAAGGGTATATTGTGTTAAAAAGAGAAGAGTAGTTGTTTTAAAATTGCTTATCCTGTCATCCACTCACAAAAGTAATGGTTTTGGTAATTTAAAACATCGGAAGACAAATTCAATCAGATAAATCGATGAAAGAAGCGATTATTCAAAAATAGACTTATGGTCATATCAAGCTAATAATATTACTATACTTTGTTATACTTTTTTTTTTTTTTTTATTTAGTACGTATAACTTTTACGCTATTTTAGCAATTCATTTCTGCATAGAAAAATAACAATAGGATCCTCAGTATAAATTGATTGAATACAGTTGATCATGTATCACTCATAATAATATTATAATATTATTACAATACAATAAATTTCAGTTACAAATATTGATTTTTGATACTATACACAAAGTTATATAATTTTACAAAATAATAGAAAGATAAAATTAATATTTTCTTTAAACCAATTTATTTTTTTTATTTTTAATGAATCTGTATTTTGTTTTGGATGTTAAAAATTCAAAATATGCTAAAAAAAAAAAAATGATGGACTGATAATTTATTTTTAAATACTGCATTAAAATATTAGTCTCAATAAGGTTAGAAAAATAAATATCAAAAATTCAAAAACTAAAAATCAAATTGTTAATTGTTTAAATTTTTATTTAATATTGTATTAATGTTATTCTATGAATACCCTTTTAGAAGGATTTTAGTCCTGTCCCTACAAATCGCAAAAATTTATTTTACATCCGAAATTGCTTTCAACGGTAATAATAAATTTTCTAACACCTGCTGTATGCTATAATAGTGTTCAAATTCTAAAAAAAAAATAATTAAATAATTAACTTTAAAATTACGGATGTCATACTCAGCTTTCAATATTAGTATCTTTTAGTTTCCAAAAAAAAAAAAGCTATTAAAATGCACTTTGTTATCTTCATAAGCATTTCTGAAGCCCAACTATTGTATTTTCCTGTACCAACTCTGACCTAGATGAAATCTGTATCTTTAAATTTTTTTGCTGACTAGAAATAAACAGAACATCCCGATCCACAATTTACGTACATTTGAAAAATACTCGGACCTCAATTTACGTGGTATACGACTCTGACCTTTTTTGTGGACGCAATTTACTGACTGCGGATAAATCGTCGTCACCGCAATGGTAGAATTAATGACAAAGCAAGACACTTATTCTAACAGCGGGAACGTTTTCGCATTACAATGTATTCACGAACCAGTACAAATATAAGCTAATGAACGCGCGCTCGTCCTAACCTTAAATTGTGAAAAATAAAAAAATCTATAATCGATACGTAAAACACAACCGACGGATGTTACAAGTGGCCAATGCTTACACTACAAGTGAATGCAAATATCATTTGACCAAAAATAATACTTCTCGTAAAAAAAAAAAAGAGATAACGTCATTGGTCCCCAACACCGCTACGTCAAATGGAAATGTTTTATAAAAAATAATGTGGCTGTTCGTATCACTACATAAATGTTTGAAAAAAGAATTCAATTACCATTGAGATATCCTATTCATAAAGTATTTCCATTAAAAATAGTCCTACGAATCATTTTAAAAAATTTTTAATTACTATGCATAACGAACGTGGCATTATACATTTGTTTATAATTTTTCTCATCTTGCTCGTGCACAATTAACTCAATAAAGTGAGATCATTTATTTTGCAAGCGTTATTTTAACACTTTCGATTAACATAATTTAAAATACACAGTGAAATGACAGTTAGCACTTGAACTCATAAATAATATTTGGAGCAAATAAACTAATATTCTGTTATTATTTATTTAAGCACTTTGAAACTGTGTTTCTCATAACAGGATTTAGGAGACAGAAAATTGCACTTTTTTTGAATAATTGACATTATATATAATTAATGTGTCATTAGGGTTTTTCTCTGTTAAAATACACAGTTCTTTTGAGAACTACCTAGGAACATTGAAACTTAGAGCTTAAGCTTTTGTAACCGTTTGCATTCGACATGACTTAATAGAAAATATTCGAAGCAGTATTAAGTGAATATATTACAAGTTTTGATACTATTAACATAATTCAGCTTATGAATCTTAGACCAATAAAAACTAGTGAATATTATATTCATATCAGTGTAATTAGTTTTTTTTTTAAATTATTAAATTATGAATTTGTTATTGTTTTATTATATCAAATTTGGACTCTGGTGATAAATATGTTGATTCATTGAAAGAGCATTATTAATTATTATCAGTCTTTTTTACAAACACTTGTGGATTATTTGATTAGTTGAAAAGACTAAATCGAGTTGTTGGCAATGAGCATTTAAATGATTATTTAATTGGTACAAACTTAGCGATGAAAAAACATCAAAAACTTTTTTTAAATTGTGTTGAAGTACAACCGACCGTTACATATACTAATCCAACATTACTACAAGTAAAACGCACATGAAGTACATTTCAACCACCGTTAATAATAAGTTTATATAATTATATCAAATCACTGTGATTATTAAATAACTGTCTTTGTATGGATGGAATGACAACTAATTGGTCTTAGAGTAGTCAGAATATAACAGACGTATGTTCGTATGTAATATTCGTATTACTATGTACATTGCGCACACAAACATTTTTCATAATTTCTCAACTCAACAAATACAAAACGCTATTATATGCTAGCAGATAATAGTTTAATTATCTCAACTCCGAAGTCTTTAATGACAGGTTTAACTATACTTCACCACCTTTAGTAAATTGACTAGTCTTATCGCCCTGATCCACACGAAACGCATTGTAACAATAAAAGAGAAATCAAAGATATCAGCGATCAACCAGGTTTAAACTAAGACGAAATAAATGATAATATTATGTAACGATTTATTTTTAAATATTTGGTTTGGTACGTATAAGTACTATAAAATATTAACAACTATTGTCGTTTAATGGAATAATGTGGAATAAAAAGTTGACTAAAAACCGTATAAAAAAATCGGAAAACGAGTTAGTTTTGGAATTATAACCACTTCCGTTAGTTTAAAAATAATATTTTCATATAAGATAACTAATTACAATTATGAAAGGGAATAGAAATCTAACACCATACAAACTAAAAATACAAGTACACTACAAATACATATAATACGTCTTGTGTGTTTAAAAAGTTTATCGTCTTCACGGGAAAGTTGATAAAGAACTCGACTGAACTATCACGTAACATTGTCCTACTACTAGGAATAGAAAACAGAGCACAATATTATCTTTTGAATTTTCGGACAAATAATTCAATAACAAACATAGAACATATAGTTACTATAATAAATTTATTTATTCTTACATTGAGATTCGTTTGTAAATAAAAAGCGAATAAGACATTCGAACTTATCACCTAGATATTTTCTGGCGAAATTTTACAAATAGGGGAGTGGTAAATATTCGCTAATGAAATTTTACCGCTCAAGTAAAATTTCAATAAGGATAATTTACCGGAGTAGTTAAAATTAAACGTGGTAAATAATTTCGGATGCACCGGTATAAATAGAACATTTATCGAGAAACCTCTTAACACAACATATATAACGAAAAATTGTAAAACTAAAAAATCAAGATTATTATTATTATCAAGCTATTAAATATTTGAATTATTAAGTTGTATATTTCTTCGTTTCTTGAACATATCTGTGATTGTACATAATAATTCAGCATAATATTACACGCTATCTTATTTATGATTATTTAAAATTTGTCAGTTCTGACGACATTCGTGATTAAGTCATGAGAATTAAAAAAATAATATACCTGAATGATTTGCTAAAGTTATAATTGCATAACATCATACCTCCGTAATATGATGATAATAATCAATATGCTAGTAAATTTGTTACTATTGCATCTCAAAATTGATATCGTGATGATTTTATCGATATAAATTTTATTTTATTGATAATTGAAAAGTACATTATTACATTTCAGTACGTGTACTTTAAGTATTGAAATTTGTTTCAACCATTCTATAAGTTTCGTATTTTTGTAGTTGATATACAACTTTATTTTCGTGTCATTCCGATAGGACTTCTTTGCAGAATTCAAAACAAAAATGATACTATAATCGTGCAATTGCAATTCAAAATTATGCCTTCTTTAGTGGTACAGGTTGTAATAAATTATGAATCTAGGAAATCTAGCACACTTTTATTGAGGTATGCCTATACTTTGTATTTAGGATAGTATCACTATGAGATCACAATTAAAAATACACAGAAAGAGCTCTTTATTTATACAGCTGGGATTTGAGTTCAGCTACATGGACATTAACTGAGTAAATTACAAAAGGAATTGGAAGTAATTGCACCAGTTCTGTATTATGTTGGTGAATCTAAAACAGTAATTATTACACACTATAAGTGCGTATTAACGGTAACATTACAGTTTATATCGTTATAATCATTGAAGATTTAATTCGTTCATTGTAGCTACCTATTATAGTTTAAATAACATTGTTAGTATTCTTGTACATACCTAAATTAAATAATATATTAAAAACAGTATTTTTCGTTGTTAAAAATAGTTTAAGGTTGAAATATTCATTGAGATTAATTATCTAGTGATAAATCGTGAATTTGATGTGACTCGTTCTCGTGAACACATTTTTATCGTCGTAAACGTCAAGAAAAATATCGAAAAATGAGCAAATTGAAGTTTTGGTAATCTAGGATTCAGAAAAAAAATTAGTTCTAATATGATATAAATCCCGAACGTCAACTTTCGATAGCTTATGATTTATGAAAATGTATAACATACACGATCCTCCATACGCATTCGGGTAGGACATATTTTAAATATATTTGGCTTAATATGTAACGTGGTAAAAATTTAAAATCCTAAAAATCTCCAATGTGACTTGTACAATAATTCGAGCAATATACATTAACCTCTATATGATAATTGGAATGCTCGCTAATATTGCGTATTCCTCGAAATAGGACGTTAGAAAGAGATGACACATTTACTATGTGCGATGTTACTATCTTTATATTACTCATGACGCTAATATCTAACATTAATTGACTGCGTTATGTATTACTTTATAGTTTGGTAGATATAATATTATTTTACAATTCCACAAAATATTTTTGAATCATTAAAATATATAAATAATTAATTACAAAAAAAATCTAATGATAGATTAATAGTTTATTAATAGATATTTAATATGTATACCATTAAAAGTATTGAAATATGTTTTTTCATGTGGACTTATTCTATCTACCTAAATATAAAGGAAGTTTACAACACTGCGGAAAATTATAAATCAAAAGGTTTCCGTTCATAACTACTACAAGCTTATGAAATAGCAATAACTTTATTTTAAAATATTTATCAAAATATAAACATAATATTTACAGTGTTATTCATACTTCGAAAAACAATAAGTTTACACAAATAGTTTACGCAAATTTCTTAAAATAAAAATTATTCAAAAATATTAAGAGAACTTTTATAATAATATGTAAATACTGAAACTATATATTCATCACCTTGGCGTTGTATAGTTTTTGCTTTAATTAAGTATCTATTAAGTTGAATCGACTTCGCAGCTATTTTTTTTTCCATTATCAACTACAACACTTATAAATATTTGAATAAGTTGTATGAATGATTTTATATTTAATAATCCTATTCGTCCATAGGTACATGATTATTTTTGCTATAGTATATTTTAAATAAAATATGTTTCTTAGTTAAATACTTTTTTAATTTTTTTATAAGTCAAGTTTAAAAAACACTAACAAAACGTCAAACTATAATAACAGTATTGGATAAGTCGTGTCGTGTAGTATGTGTGATAGCGACACCATTCTTATCTGCTCTCTTGTTTTAACACATTATCTCGGTTGGTTGTGTTTACTCTGGTCTTACGAAGGGTGCGTGTATTGCTGCTATCAAATAATAAAGTCCAACGTGTATCTACTTCTATTTTCGCATTTCCCGTCAACGATGATATGATACTATAAATATTCCAATTCTTCCGTTGGCACGCATAGACTTGGTGTAATGTCGCTACTTTCCACGATAAGATTGAAAATCAGCTATACGTTACCGTATACAGGGTGTCCCGGGAGGATTTACCCATTGCAATATCTCCTGAAATAATGGAGATATCATAATTCTGGTTTTTTAATAAGATTCGCAGAGACAAAAACTACAAATATTTCATGTTTTAGTTTATTTTTATGTTTTGGTAAAAAAGTTGAGAAATATATTTTTTTATTTAATTATTTTAAAAAAAATTGAAGATAGCCATTTTGTAGAGTTTTTTTTTTTCTGAAAATATTGACGTTTTAACATTTTGATTTCATCAATTTCCTGATTTTTAATATTGTTTTTCTAGTTTCGAAAAAACTGCGAAGTATTTAATACGATAGTGCCATAGTGGTATCATTGTATCAAACATGTGGCCCGTGTGCTCGTACGGCTGGCGAACAGGTTTCAGTGTGGCTCGCAATAAACGTCATATTTTATTTCTTCAACATCGTTAAATTTTTAAATGAAATTAATAACTATTGTACGAAATATCAATATGTACATTTTTGTTATACCTAGCATTGAATACGGTTATATTATAATAATTATAATAAATAGATAAAACAAATGAATTTTGTTTACTTTGAATTTAGTAAAAAAAAAAGGTGTTTTGTCCGCCAACGTCTAAATACGTAATAGTTGGTATTTTACGGCTTGTTGGTAATTTAAATATGGCATAGTCCACAATTTAAATACCTAATTTAATGTTTTGAAATTATTGACTTGTCCCATTTTTTGGCAAGACACAAACATAATAATAATTTCGCAGTTTTTTCGAAATTAGAAAAAAATCAGGAAACCGATGAAATTAAAACGTTAAAACGTTAATATTTTCAGAAAAAAAAAACTCTAAAAAAATGGCTATCTTCGATTTTTTTTCAAATTATTGAATAAAAATATACATTTTTTGGCAAAACGTAAAAATAAATTAAAACACGAAATATTTGTAGTTCTTGTCTCTGTGAATCTTATTAAAAACCATAATTATGATATCTCCATTGTTTCAGGAGACATCGCAACGGGTGAATCCTCGCGGGACACCCTGTATATATATTGTTCAAAACCTTTATACCGCGATCGCGATAATCGCGTAAGTTGATTTCGGACTTGAAAATCCTTGACGCCATCGATCGGTGTGCATTTCTTTTACAAACGTTTAAACCTAAATTAATAAAAGTATAATGTATAATATTATCCGTTGGCAGTGTATTAGATTAGTAACCGCGGGTCCGTAGGACAGCCCTTAGACGATTTACTCCTATACTAACGGGTATGCACAACGATAAGAGACGAGAGGCTACGCGACGTACGAACGGAGTGGTTGGTTTTTTTTTTCACATCCGCCCACCAGAACCGTCACTTCCCCGACGATAAAAATACACTTTATAATATATCACATGGTGGTAGGTACGCGCGTGGCGCGTGTTCGCGAAACGTCTCCGCGCATTATATGTCTATGTAACGCCGTAGTCTGCGGAACGTATTTCGCGCGCGTAACAATGAAATGTGAACTGTTTAATACGGTTTGACATTTCGGCGCCGGTGGGAGAGGGTGCAAATAAAAATAAGTCGCTCCGTTCGAAATATCACGAAAAACCGATGTACGGCCGGTCGCGATAATGAGTCACTCGCTGTTCTAGTCCGACGCGCACGTGTCGTGTTGCGCGCGCGTGTATAATATCATATACGCGTATGCATACGGTCGGAAATGATTGGTCCGGGCGGTTGAATGGCGGGGGGGGGGGAGGGGCGGTCGGCGGGTGGGAAACAGAAAACCGACGACGACAATATCGTCGCGTACGTGCGTCGCGCGATATCGTACGCGTATTATGCGATATGCGATTGTATTATAGCGCAATAATATGATCGTGACGACGACGTGCATGTATACTACAATCATAGCCGCTGGACGAGACGATATAAGATGGGGGGGGGGGGGCCCGTCTGCCACCTAACCGATGACAGCAGCACCAGCGGCAGTGGTGTCGCGGCGGTGCGGGTGTGTGCGTGAAGGCGGCGGCGGCGGCGGCGGCGGCGGAGGGTTTATTAGTCCTCCGGCGGGGGCCGGGGGTTTTGAATTGCACGCGAATATTTCGCTGTATGTGTAACTATAATACGCGCCGCCGAGAGCGAGCGCCCCGCGCGCGACGACGAGTGTGTGTGTGTGTGTGTGTGTGTGTGTGTGCGGCGGCGGCGAACGCTGCGGAATACGCGAACGAGTGACGGAGACGGACAACGGAGGAGAGGGTGTGCGTGTGAGAGTGAGCGAGAGAGGAGTGAGAATACGCGCGCGCGCGCGCGTGTGTGTGTGTGTGTGGGCGATTGCGGGCGAGGGGTGCGGCGGGAGAGAGATACCGAGTGAGACGGGTTTTATGAGCTCAATGGCGTCGCCGACGCGCCGCCGCCGTAAAAGGCTGGCGCCAAAAGACTTGCTACGCCGCTCTCCTCTTTCCGCGCAACGATGCCAACCGCCTCGCCCCACCGCATCGAAATCGCCCTACGCCGCCCGGCCCTTCCGCCGTCCGTCGGTCTCTCTGTCGCACGCGCGCCCTTAAACACGACGACGACGACGACGACGACGACCTCACAGCCGTACTTTCACCCCTCGCCCCCTCCTCCGCTCGCGCCACGGCCACACCGACTATCGCCCGTCCCGCCACCGGGTCTGCGCCACCCTCGCCGACCACCACCACCGCCGCCGACCGTTTCGACCGTCGCCAACCCTTCACGGTCGTCTATAAGCGCGCCGTTGCGCCCCCCCCCCACCACCACCACCAGTCCACACACGCCACCACCTCACGCCCCTCCCGTCCACTGACCTCGTTTCGGGAGGACCTCTACGTATACATTAAACACACACGCACACACATGTGCACACGACGTGCATATAAACGTCGCCGCCTCACATTATTTTACATACAGTCCACGCACACGCGCGCGAGTTTACAGTCTTTTATGATCCGACGACCGCGTCGTTAATATTATTATTATTATTATCGTTACTATTATAATAAATATAATATGTGCGTACTGTACACCCTCCACGACATTATTATTAAAATAAAACGCACGGCCGACGAATGCCGTGTAATATTATGATACTCGTAAGCACTGACAACAGCGGTATAAGCGGTACGCCCGCGACGATAACCAAACGATACCGCGACGATCGCGTAACGCGCGTCCTCGTGTGTATCGACGTACCCCGTACATCAGTGATCTCGGACTCGAATTACCTACGGGCCATGAATTTTTTCGACAACGAAAAATTCGCGGTGTCGTTTTTGCACTTATACGCTAAAAACTAAAGACAAAATGAAGGCAGAGATACGTGCGAAATCCGTTTATCTGAATGTGACTTAATGTATTACGAAATTGCTCTTATTGCGATCACTAATACCAAAAATATAAACGAGGTAGTTGTTCCATACGTTATTAACATATTAACAATATTTTTATTGCGGGCCGTATGTTTGAGACCACTGCTAGGCACGACACCGCACGCGCATATACCACTGCTGCGCGCGCGTATGTAATTTGAAATAATTTAAACTTCAAAGGCGCGAGCTCGTGTGTATTATATCATTTTTTTTACGGTGTCGGTGGAGTGGGGGGGTGGTAGGGGGGGTGGGTGTTACGACATGCGTGCCCGTTCCCTTTTTATCCTTTATGTTATACATATAATATAATGATAATGATAACGTGCATTTATTCGTTTGCTGAACTTTGAGTCGTATATACTCTCGTCCAAAGTCGCGTGATTACGAATTACGTTTTTTTTCAACGGACCGCCGCGGCCATATTGTCAAATACCCTTTAATCTTTAGAAAAAAATAAAATCTGCTCGACGATAATTCACAATATTGTAAAACAGGGTGGTTCTGGTTTGAAAAATGTTAAATTTGTATCGGCACTTATTGTATGTAATACTCCTACGAGAACATGACATTATGTACATGTCATGTCGTGTATTTAAGAACACGGCCGTGGTCTCCGTGTATGGTGAGTACCGCCCACAGTAGTCGGAAGTTTCAGAAAATAAAATTTTAATAAATTCATTATTAAAAAGGAAAACGAGCGGGAAACTGAGTACTGCTGTACAGTAAGTGTTGAATGTATGTTATGTTTAAATTCATCATAATAATATGACACGTCGTGGTAGACGAAAAACGATTCTGATCGAAGACAGACCAAAAAGACGATCAGCCTATCAGGATATTTTATATCTTGTCATTTATATTGTCATTAGTAATTTATTTTACTATTGGTTTCATAAATGGTATAGGATGATTTAATTTTTGCCGAAAACATTGCATTTACTGTGTTAAAAATATTTTTACAATCTATTACTGTTGTTGACTTTTTGGATAGTGTTGTGAATAAGTTGTAGTCGTAGTATGAGTAGGCGATAGCTTAAAATAACGTTAAATGCTTTGAAAATTTTATTGTCTGTGTATTCGTAAAATATAAAAATATACGTAAAAGTTTCAAGTTACTGCAGATAATATTTTTGTATCATAATAAAATATCTAATTAAAATTATCACTGGTCATTTAAACATATCTAATTTTGTCCAAATATTAATTTAAAATATTAGTAACGAAAAAATAATGATAATATATTGTAATATAGTTACAGTATATGAGCTACCTATGGTTATTAGAAACCTTTGTATGACGTTTTAAACATTTTAAGTTAAAAATTAAACATTTTATACGTTTTAAACTACGACAAATTTTTGTGATTTTGATAAATGATGTCAAGATTTAAGATTTAAAGTCCTTACAGAAAAATAAGCTTACTAAGTTCCTTTAGTATTTTTAAATAGTTATAACAAAATAACGAAATATAAACACTTACATTTTCAAGGATTTTAAACAACCAAAATTATCGACGAAAAAAATCAAAAATGTCAAATGTCTACAAATAGCTTTAATAAAGTTGAAATATTTTGAAAATCGTATTGTATTGTAATTCAAATATTCAAAATTTTGGTTTTAAAATTACAATAAAAAAAAAAAATCGATCTTAGAAAAAACTAATTTTACTAAAAATTTCCGTTTTTCCCGACTATTAAAATAAAAGCACTGGGAATGTTTTTAGTTTGATCCCCACCCCCCCCCCACACACACACACACACATAAACACAAAGTATTAGCTAGATCCATTATCCTTAAGGAAAATATGATAAAGTCAAAACGTATATTTCATTGTAAAAAACGTCTTCGGACATACAAAAAAAAAAAAAAAAATAAAATAAAAAACAGACAAAATTGTAAAATCAATACATTCATCGTTACGGCTCAGAATCTAAAACGGGGGTGAACGTGCTTATTAAGTCGCCGCCGCGTACGCAAGGTAATTATCATATCGAAAATCTGCCGATATTTAAAAAAAAAAAAAAGAAAAACAGGGCGTTTTTAAATTGTTTTTTGTTTGGTATATAATTACGGCTGAAAAACGTGAAATAGTTCTTAAACGGTTTGCACGAACGACGGATATCAAGAAATTCCCGGTTTTTTTTACACCATGCGATTTGTTCGTGACATGAAATAAACTCATGCATGTATACTGCGGGGACACGGCGTCCCCCCCCCCCACACGCGCGTACATAAAAATATTTATCATTACGCAACAATAATATATAGTTTAATACTGTCATAATATCTTGCGCGTACCACAACGAACGGTGTTATTATTATTATTATTATTATTATTATTATAATATTACATAGTGTCTTGGCGCACAGTAACGGCGTATTTCGACGATATCGTTTGCATGTATATTATTATTTATCATTACGAGTATTGTCGTCGTTTGCAAACATTTACAACATTGTCATCGCGGAGTTACGCAAGCGCGCGCGTGCGCTATTGTCGTACCTATTATCATAAGCTATTATGATATTGTAACGGCGTCAGTAAAAAAAAAAACTATTTCGATGTAATATAATACAATAACAATATCATCGCGGTCGTGTTATCGTATTTATATCATACGAAATCAACAATGACAATATACGAGATTATTGTTTCATAATATTATAATATTTATTACATTGACGATAAATTTATATTTTGGTTTCCAATAATATTAGAAAAAGCAGTATAATATATTAATATCACTTGTGTACACTTTTGGCTGAACGAGTACGCGCGTGCCCATGAAGATGCACTGCAACTCAACATGCCGTTAAAAAAAAAAAAAAACAGTATATACGGGGTGCAGCATTAAAATTTAACTTAACATTATCGTTACAATTTATCTATACGTTGCGCCGTAAGGATTTAAAATAGATAACACACTCCAGATTTCAATATGAATTATACATGTGTACGTGCAGAAACTAGAAATGTTATACAACCGATAACTTTTATTCGATTTGTTGTTGCCTTCGATACTATTAATAATAATTGTAATATAGTTTGTTTGTTATCGATTTATTTCATTCATTAAGCATTAAGTAAATAATTTAAAATGTATAACAATATTATATTATAATATACTATCAAAGCTATAATTGATACAGAACATTATTAACTTACAATTAACTCAATTTATATTTGTTGCGTTAAAAGCAATCGACTTTTAATTTTGATTTTTAATTTTTTTCAAATAAACCCCTGAGCAACAACCGAATAAGTCAAGGCGATACGGCGTAGAGACTTAATATATAAATCTAAAAGTAAACAACATCCTTTTATAATGACAATTTAAAAAAATATTATATTAATTACAGAAATACACACAAGTTGCCACACAAGTTATAAAAAATGCCGAAAATATTTGCTATATAAATCAGAACAAGCGAAAACCGAGAGTAAGTCTAAATTATGTTGGAAATTAATTAATAATTTTATTTGTAGATGTATAAAAAATAAAATAATGTAAATGTCAATGTAGTAATGTCTCTTTATTGAAAGACAGAATTGAACTCAAAGTCAATAGTGATGTCCATATTATTTCTGAAAAGTTCAACGATTACTTTATAAACGTAGTATCAGATCTATTAGATAAATTAAACGACGAGCGAAACTTAACTAACGGCAAATCAGAAATACCTCAAAATAATATCAATCAATTGCAGTCTATCTTTAGTGACTTTACCCACATCAGTAAAGACGAAATTATTAGCCAGATTTCCAAACTTGATAACGGGTCCTCTCTCCGGGTTTTGATAGTATCTCAGTTAATTTAATAAAATCGAATTGATTAACATTAGTATCTAAAACCATTACAATACATTTTTAATCTAAATATTCAAAGTTCAATTGTATCCGATCTATTTAAACGATCAATTTTCAAAAAAGAGAGACAAAATTCATATTTGTAACTATGATATCAACCTATTTTCATAATCTCAAATATTGCAAAAGTCTACGAAATTTACTAAAGTTAGATTAACGACTATAATAATACTATTATACACAAATCTTGATATGGCTTTCAAAAAGGAAAAGAATAAAGCGATTAATAATACGACTCAATTTATCTATGACTCAATAGTTGATAATAAAAAGTGCGTTAGTACGGTATATCTTGACTTAGCCTAGGAATTTGACACTGTAGATCACAAAATTCTGCTCCGTAAAAGAAATCAAATAAGTGTTTATGCTTTTAAAATTTTCCCATCATATTTTGATAACGGACAATGCGTCAAAGTCAATTGATATCCTGCTAGTTCTCTTTGATATGTAAAATTTAGTGTTTCTCAATGAACTGTAATCTCACCCCCCCCTATTCTGTTCAATATTCTTTTAAATGGTATTAATTTACTTCCTTTAAAAAGTCAATTAATTTGCGATGAATACGATACCGTAATGTTATATGTTCGGACGATACTTGGTAGGAAGTATTTGATATCATTAAAAAATATCCAACAATATTAATAAAAAAACACAAAAAAAAAATAGCTAGTTAATAATAACCTATTCTTTAACCTAGAAAAAACCTGTATTGTCCCACATGCATTAGTAGAAAAAACATTACCCACTGATTCTAAAATTAAACTTCACGACAATAACTATCTAGAACTAAGAAACTGTTCCTGTAAAAATCAATAACCAATAACTCTAAGTACTTAGAGTTTGAAACCGGGAGTAACATGAAATCGAAAGATCAAATTAATCAATTAGTAAAAAAAACTGAAAAAAAAAACGTTTTATATTGTTAGAAATTTAAATTACCTTCTTGAATTGAAAGCATCGCGCCAAGTATATTTTGTTATAGAATCACTGACAATATTTTAAACAAAGAAGTGAACAATTTTCGGAATGAACACTCAAACCGTGTATGACATCAAACATAATATTTATAACGGGTAAATAGGTATTAGCTATATATATATATATATTATAGAATATCTGTATAATACAGTGCGTTTTGAGACGAATTGATAACTTGACTTTCCGTTAAATTCAACCACAAACAGTTAATATTATAAATTAAAACGACGAATAACAGTTTTCTGTGATATTCAGTGATCAGCTATGGTTTTTCTTAATAATAATAATAATAATGTCAGCATGAGAGTATAATAATACATATTATACTGTGTTGTATCATGTCAATTATACATTTTTACATTGGACGTATATGAAAATACTCACTACGAAATGGTCGTACAAATTATTTAAAATTTTATTACGACAATATTATAACGGACTTGCATACCGTCGTCGGACGGAAACAAATAATTATATCCGTCCATTTACTCGTCAGCATTTATATCTTAACGGTCTAGTTTCGTGTCGCCGTGTGTGCCGCCGCGGGCCCTATATACAATCATTAATCACGCAAACGCATTATATAATATGATATTGCAGCGGTACGCGTGAGCCAGAAACGCAGCGAAAGACGAAAATATTTTTGAAATTTAAAACCACGTCATATAATTTATTCGAAAATATGTGGTAGGGTCGCGCGTGTAGGCTGCGGTTTGCCGTTGTTACGGGCCCCCTTTTTTTCGGATTACACGTGCGCGTTATATTTTATACTATATCATTATACTTATATAGGAAGTCCGTAGAAATTCGCCTAAAACACTGGAAAACTTTTAGCCCTCACCTCTCCACTATATATAACCCCATCAATCGATCATATTTATATTTCGCGGGCGAAACGGCTATATATCAGATGGCTACCTTACCTCCTCGTGCTTTTCCGGCTCTAGCGATATATTATTGATACGCCACGGCGGTGTGCGCACTGTAAATCTTAAATGCAGATCGCGTAAAATAACGACAAATTGATTATATTTATCGTATCATAACTCATACAACATTAGTTGTTAAGTATTAAATATCTGCCTGCGGTGGGAATGGAGTTTTAAAAAAAACGAAAATACATTTTGTAAACTCTATAATATTTGACTTATTGTAGGGTATTTACTCGATCGGAGTTCCCTCGACCCGAACTTGTCTAAATTGTACCAGACCAATTTATTGCAGGTATATTATTGTACTATTTGATTTTTAAGTGATCGTATAAATGGAATTTTAGAATTTGTGAGTTCGTTGAACCCGCGACGGCGCGACTATTTATAACTCCGGTACCCAACTTCACTTATTCCTCCTCTGATTGAATTGACCAACTCATAGATTTCATAATCACTAAACATCACTATAGTTCAAACGTTCTAAAATTATGTAATAAACCATTATCATTCATAATAATATGTGGATTTGTCAACAATAAAATTGTATACTTCAAACCGTTTATGCTACTTTTTAGAATTCTGGTAAAATACGAGGGACAAGTCAAAATCGAAATCAGCAAAAACAAATAAGGACATGTTTTTGAGAAAACCAACTTTAAGTACTGTTCAAAACCCTACAATAGTTGCTTTTATGGTCAACAGTGTTAATCTTACTGTTCTATAATATTAGTTATATTATATGTATAATGTATACCTATATATTATATAGCAATCACGTTTAATAGTCTGTAATGTCGTACACACTTAAGAATAGATATTGTCAAAAAATAAAATCTAAATAAATACATGAAAATTATAAAAATAAAAATGTTCGCGTCGTTCTCGGACTTCAAGTTAACACTACGCGGGCGTGTATTTAAATTTTAAAAATTTAACAATTTTGAATTCCGACGATACATATTAATATAGTTGTTATTCGGATTAAATTCAAATGTTCGACATCACAGGGAATCACATACATTTAATATGGTTTATTATTAAGACATTTTCTATACGGTTTTCCTTTGATTAGCCGTAAAAAATAACTAAAAGTCGAAAGTTCATAGTGTGTATTCCAATTTTCCGTAGGGCTGAATTCAGAATAATCCCGACGAAAGCCACTACAATATCAATTGACTGCAACTACAATACAATTTTCTTGGATTCGTTTATTTTAAGATTTCGACCAACTTTCTTTTGAAATCATAAAAATAAAACATATCGGTGTGTATTG
The DNA here is from genome assembly GCF_003676215.2 of Rhopalosiphum maidis. NCBI lineage: Eukaryota > Metazoa > Arthropoda > Insecta > Hemiptera > Aphididae > Rhopalosiphum > Rhopalosiphum maidis. The sequence continues at coordinate 13,942,791 of NC_040879.1, forward strand.
ATTATGCGTGTAACGGCTTCCGATTGCTGGGCTATGAGAACATTGCTCGCTATTTTCAAAGGTTGTATAAATAATAAAATAAAATATTTACAAGTATAGGCAATATATGGCTGTCTTTGAAATGACGTAACAATAATATTGAAACAAATGTGAGCTGACACACGAATTTGAATAACAACACTTTTGAAACGAAACTTTACGAATTGTTAAATATACTTAAATGATTGTTTTAAGACTTTTGAATTTCAACGATCGAATTTTTTTTCTCGCGACCGTCGTACAATGTTATAGAACATTATTATTCTTTTTATTAGGTTTGGCGTTGCTAAGTTAATTGGACAGGGAACGCCGACGCCACTGCCACCGGCGAAACGGGCAAAACGGGTGAATGCAAATCGAACAAATTGAAAATGGAATTAATAACCACTTGAAATAGTTTAGTACGGTGGCGTGTATATAAGCTGTTTATAAACAAATGGTACCGGCGCCGGCGGCACAAACGCGATATATGCGCGCATGACTGTATACATTATACCTGCACGTACTATATGCTTTTTGCACACCATTAGCTGGTATAATAAGAATTTCAAATGTTGAAATTCGATTGTGCAGAGACTGCATAATATATCTGCCAAATTATTTTGGACATTTTGGTTTTCGATCAGTGATGTTGTTATGTACGCGTTTAACATAATTTATTATTATTTTAATCCGAATAGATATGGCCGTACATATTATATGTACGCTATGCCCTACACGTCATCAATTGGTACACGTCAATAATTGCGCCAGACGATAATGTTGCAGGATTACCTACCACGGGGGTATACGTTAATCGCGCCAGGAGTCACAGGTTTATTACAAATAAATTACTTTATGTTGTTAATATTTTTTTATATACAATTTTTTCTATTGTATATATTTAATTTATTGTGTTCGAGTGGATGTAATTATTCTCAACAAGTTATTTTACGGTTTTTGATAGTGACTTATAACGTTAACCTATATAATATGCATTATAAGTTGATAATATGATTAATAAAAAATTTGAAACTTTACACTTTACAGTTGTATTTTTTTAACGTATATATTTTTATTTGTATATTTAATTAAAATAAAATATCTAAAACTATTATAGCGAATATTTTTCAGGCGCAAGAGATGAATATATTTCAAATAGTCTAAAAAAATTGGCACAAATAACAAACACTGCGCTATGGGTACTCACAGTCAAATACGTTTCATCGATATCTCGTTAAAGGTACAAAGGTAAAAAAAAAAAAAAAAAACTAATAAATATTCAATTATTCAAAATGTTGAACCATATAGTATAATAGTAATTACCATAATGATAACGATTCAAATACAATATTATCTTAAAATTAATTACATGCCTATAATGTTATTCGTTACAAATAAAAAGTAATTTTATAAATGTATTGATGTTTTGTAGTATAACGAAAATCTAAAAAAAAAAAAAAAATTATTGTATATAAAATATGTTGATTGAATGTCCCATAATGACCTTTCCTCCTACCCCCACTTCCTCACGCTATACTGTACATTGAGCTAAAAAAAAGTATTAAGTAACAGCTGTAACGGATTAAATGAGCATTGTTCTGCATTATATTACATATTTATTTTTTATTTTTAATCAAACAAAATGTCGATAGTTTTAGTACTTTTTGTGTGCCGTGGGGTATACCTCGGTATATAGGAATATCATCAAACAATGAGTTTTAATGAGACTAATAAACTAAATTCTCGCTTTATGTTTAATTGACGATCCATCGGACTTTAAAATAAATTAGACGACGATAATGATTAACATTTTTTGTTTCATCACAAAAATATATATATTATCTAGAAGTTCTATTTTGCAGTAGCAGGTACAAATCGATTAATTTATAATAATTATATTATATTATGACAACACGTATTCCGAGTGAAATAATATAAGTTTATGATGCGTTATTTTAACTACTAAAAAAATACGCCGTATTTAAGTGAAAAAATAATTTACTTAAACACCTCGAGTGAAATGTCGATGTCTCGACCATTAAATAAAAAACATAGATGTATCATATAATACTATTTATGCGATGACATAACTTTAAGCCGGGTGTACGGAACGGTTCTTTGTTTAGTTTTTTACGAACAGATGCCCTGACAAACATATCTAACATATTCACCTGAAAATTCAAATAAGAACCGTTGACTTATTTAGTAGGTGCCTACTGTTTATCTATATATATATATATATATATATATACACACACGTGTATAATATATTATTAACGTTGTTGTACGTTCGGATATACGAGCGAATAACGTGGTCAAATGCTGCGCAGACCCTAGCGAGACATAAAAAAAACCATTAAGGTATATATGTATATTATATATTTTATATGTACTATCATGTATATAATATATAATATATACGTGTATACAGACACGTGGGAAGCTCGCCAACACAACTCCCAATATGCAACCCCTTTTCCATCTAAATAACCATAGCGATGTTTGCGATAAATGTTTTGTTGAGTTATAAATTTTTTTTTTTTTTTCAGTAATCGATGGTTTATAAAACAATAAAATACAATTAAAACAATACCCACCGTACCAAACCCCCTCTATTCAGAGAGGCATATTTATAATGTTCTAGTCCCGTTGTGCTTATTATTTTATTTTATTTTTTTGCCGCCACATCCTTATTACATTAAACTCATCAATTTTTTAATAATAAAAAAATATATAAATTTCAATATACAATAACGGCGATGGTCGCGAAAAATTAAATATGTAAAATAAACTCGCGTATTAAGTATATAATATTGATTAATTTTTAACCGTTTGAAGATGAATTCAGATCGCGATGAAGGTCAAGCAATCTACCGAACTGTTAACAATGCATTTTTTTATGCATAAAAAATATATAATAAATATAACAAAATTCGTATGAATACGTATTACAAACGACGTACTATATACTGAAACCGTTGCAGTGTTAAACGAAACATACAAGGACTTAAACTAAATTGCGTCGCAATATGGCGAAACGACGCTAAACAAGGATTTACCGCGTATATAATATGATTGGTGGCTTTTGCCCGCTTAGTCACGCCAATCTACTCCGTCTAAATCATTCGCGTACCTATACGCGCTTATTACGATATGCAAATATACGAGCTAGCGTTATATTATTATATTGCAATATATACCAACGGGCAACAGCTGCAGCTGTGTGTTGGTTAATTTACCGAATTATCGTGATCGTATCCGCAGCATTCATCGAAATGGTGGACGTCGCGCAGGGCGTTGAACGGCGAAATAATTATTGTATTCACCCGATATATACGTAATACGTGTGCGCGGCGGCTATTATTACGACCAGTTATAAATATCGCAATAAGCAAGTACCTCCTACGCCCTTTATAACGACGACGGCGGTGATAATCATAATTATTATCACGCAGATGCACTAATGCATACGGCGGTTTACTGTTGTTCCAAGTATGTAGGTATTACATCGGGTGCCGACGACGACCCTGACGCGGCATAATGTCATCTGCGGTCTATTGTTTTTTATTGTTTCAAATTAAAAAAATCCGTCTTTCGACAATTAAACGGGGCCCCGTCGTCATCGCGCGCGTAAAATATAATAACGACGATATTATTATTATAATACCTAACGGACACGCGCGCGCAATAACACAACACCATGTTTTATAACCGGCGGCGGCGGTGGCGTTGTCACCTCGAGTTCGGAACACGTAAGCTCGACCACTCGGTAATCGACAGATATTGACCCGGTGACGTCATGATATAATATCGTAATAATAATAATATGATATTATAACCGGAAATGATGTCACGACTCGTGAAAACCATCTGCGGGACAGTCGTTGCGATAGTCGCTTGATTTGGGGGGGGGGCGGATGAGTGGACAGGCGGCGACGGACCCGCGGAGGCACGTTAATGATCTACACGCGGCTGGCGGGAGCGAAAATATCGTTCTGTCCGCCAGTCGCCCGCAGTGTCCGATCGCCCGCACCCGGCAATATAACAAGACCCTGTCGTAGTGCGAGGTGTCATTACAACGATAATATAATTATTAAATAAATTATAAGATAATAATAATATGAACGTCTTATGAAATTATATACGCATCTAATACGACGACGACGCCGAGTGTCGGCCGAGAATTATTCGAGACAATAAAATATTGTATTATTTATATTGCTCAAAACATTCGCGGTGTCTCTCACATACAATAATACGATACATTTTTCGTATTTTTATATAATTATCATATCGTATCATTTTGTGAAAACACGACTTAGGATTTGATGTCAGGCCTTACGAATATCCAAAACTGTTGTGGGGAGGGGCGGACCCCTCGGACCCCCCCCCCGGAATTCGCAACTGGATATATATAGGTAACGTCGTATGTTGTGTCGGATAGAATATGTGTGGTTATACCCATACGGTGATCTGGTGCAGCGCAAGTGACTTGTATGGTTATCGTCCATCATAATATAGTGATACCGTGCCGTGCTATCCGTTAGTCGAACGGTAACGACGATGAAGACAATAATAATACGTAATAACAATAATTAGTTCGAAGACGACATCTATAGTGATATCTCTCATCTGCATAACAATTGAAACGAGTATAAACCGTACTATACTTAAGTGTGTATCTTGTACTATAAAAGCGTATGAATATAAAATATATATAATGACTGGATAAAAGGTCAGAGTATATAGTTAAAAGGTTCACGTCGTTTTAAACGAGTTATCTAACTGGTTACAAAAACACAAAGTGTTGTTAAAGCAAGTATACGCAAACATTTTCATATCCGTTTCGTTTTATTTGTTTTTTTTTTTGTTTTCATAAAGATGATTGTGTTTACTAATTTACTGATGCGCGCTGGACAAAATAATAAAAAAAATAAATAAAAGTATGCAACAACAATTTCGAGTAATAAATTAATACTTTTTTTGTTTTCGTTTTGATGTAAGCTTTTTAAGACAAAAAATATAATGAAACATCTAACTTTTAATACGACTCAACAAATTAAAACCGTTGTGTTTAAAATATCGATTCAGTTTAATAAGTGAATAAATGTTAATAATGCCGTATCTATAGTTGCATAACTATTATTATATCATTCGAAGGCAAAAAAGTTTTAGGATTTGAGTGTATTTTTCTGAACGTCTGATTCATAACAAACATTGTGCAATTATTAATTAAAATTAAAAGTTATTTCTCAATCACTGCATCGATAAAGATAAATAGTAAATACCACTGTTTTACGTATAATAATATATTGGATGTTTCCAGTCAAATTATACATTTCGTGATTTTAATAACATTGTTTTACATTTTTTGTAGGACTTTAATTATTTAGTTTACTATTATCGTCACTGGCATTTATTTTTCATTATAAACGTTGTGAATAGGTATACCGTAGTGAATAAAGATAAGTACTTGTATTGAGCTACTCCGTTCGTTCGTGTAAACTTTTTATAATATACCTAATATAATATTATACAACGGTTGTACGTACCTATATATTTCATACTGAAATACAAATAATCGTCAGATCGTTGCCCACGCGTTACCATAACATACAGTTCGTAGGTAACGATATTTTTTCGTTCTTAAGGACTGCGGTTTAATGTGATCCAATTGTTTCAATATTATAATGATAATAATTATTTAATTGAAACGTCCGTGCCGTTTATCTGTAGCTGCGTTAATGTCCGCTGTTTTAAATGTTAAAAACCGTACGTAACATTAGTTCATCACGAATAAAGTAATTATTGTAATAATTAGTCATGTATTATGATAATATGTAACAATTAATTAATGTGCGTGGAAATAATTTTACGAGACTCAATTTCCATACTACGAAAGGAACATAAATAATATGGTCTATTCCGAGACTTATGATTTGTGACGTTAAATTCCACGTAGAAAATATTTTATACTATAGCACAGTGTGTAGAAAACAAACTAATAATGATCGTGGACGGCTATTAGCTTTCCGACAAATCAACAAGTCTGCAGAAAATAAACAAATTAGAAGTTCAAACACTTCTGATTGAAACTCTAGTGGAACTCTATTTGGCTTTTCTATACGCAATTCAAATTAAGGACTCTTACTATCAACCTTTAACTGTAACCCAGTATGTATTAGAAATATAGGATTGGTCGATTATTCAATATGGCGATACATATACATTATACGTCATGACGTAAATAAGGAGGGGGGTCTTGGGTGGACTTAGCCCTCCCTTCAGCTTCTCAAGTCCACATAAAATGAAATATGAATCGAAAACAAGCAAGTTATTGAGATAATACATTTTAATATATTTTCTTGTTTATTAAGGGCGAGGGTCACAGTCGGCTAACCCCTTCCCGCTGGTTAACATTTCAACTATGAGCTTGAGCCCACTCAAATTAATGGCTCCTAGTTGCGTCTGTGCGATACGCGAAAGGTAAATTGGTCTAATCGCTAGGTGAAGTAATGCAAGATTTTGAGTCTTAATAATAAAAGTATAAGACTTATACGAAATTGAAAAGTAACGTTTTATAAAAATGAAAAATTCATAATATTATCGTTGTACAAGCATAATTTTGTCCATAGTTCGCATCCTCGATGATTGGTAAACATTTTTATTATTTTTTCTGTGACTCGCAGTGAATTACAACAAAATAACTTTGGCTCGAGTATATAGTATAATAACATAGATTAGGTTTGTTAACAGCCAGCGTGTGCTGTAAATTTCGCCATCTCTCCTTTTTAAGTCTAAGTAACTTTTGCTTGCACTTAGAAAATTTACCGATAAAGCTAGAAAAGTGACGCATCAACAGTAAGCTAAACTAGTGAAACTACTTTGGACTAGAAATACCCGACACATGTACGCACAGACATTATACATATATAGATATATGGAATAATATTATATATTATATATCACACATGGTCACATGAAACTTTTAGAGCACTCTAATACGCGAAAATAAATTTAGGACAAAATATTGGCATTTATACTCTGGCTTAATCCACGGTTAAGAAAGCCGTGTACGGTTTATTCGACTGCAGAAAATAATACAAATCAATAAGAAGTTTCACCAAAAGCGAAATGCACACTCGACAACTGGTTTACGTAACAGTCGAACTGATAAAATATTGTCATTTTTAGTTATCGATTTTGTAGGTGTACGTTTCAATTTACACGTAGGTACACCGTGGTGCGCGCATATTAAGTATTATGATGTGCAATATAATAATAATTTTGTGTGCACAACAATAATTATTATTATAAAATTTATTATCTATTATATAAATATTGAAACGACTTGTGATTTATATAACAGGAACAATGAGGCCAATATATTATAGATTTATTGCTTCCAATTACAATATGATAATTTGTACACGACATGTAACGACGAGTAATAATAATTATAATTATAATAATCAACACAAATGTGTTTGCCTATGGGTTATGGTAATCACAAGTATTAACTATTAGTAGGTATACCTGTTGTAGCCTGCGGGCACTATATAGTTGCAGTAGTTAATATTAACTTATTAACTGTCTATTTGCTATTGTAGTTTAACCCTTTATAGGGCAAGGGGATATATATTTCCCACCCAAGAAAAAAAATTCTAGCACCGTGTGGCCAGAGGTAATATTTTTCCCACTTGTTTGAAAAAAACCGTTATTTTTTTCTACATACGACAGTATCAATTACATGTATTTGATAACATTTCAAATAAGAGAAATAAATCAAAAACGATCAAAGTGGGAAATTATCATCCCATTGCCCACCGGCGATACACGTTTTTTCCCTCTAATAAATATTCTATCAAAATTGTTATTTGTTTTAATTTTGATAAATAAACAGTTTAACTTATAAAGTCTTTGGTGGTATTAATTTAAAGATAACATTTTAGCGCGTTTTTCTGTGTTATCTTACAATTCATTTGAAATGTATTTTCTGTGTTATCAATTTATAAAAATAATTGAATATTATTTTCAAATATGTGGTTGTGATTTTGAACTTAAAAAAAATACTCTTGAACTTCAATAAAAATCTTGAAGTAAGTACATTCTGAATCATTATTTCATACTCTTTCGGTAAATATACACTTTCGGGGCCAAAAATGACCCACTTACAAAATATTTACGAATAATTATCAATTTTTTTCTTAGATGTTATCAGAATATGAGATTCTAGAAGAGTTGAATGCTATTACCGATGATATGGCATTCGATTCGGAAGACGGTGGAGATTCTGATGCAGAAGACTATACCACCAATGTAAATAACTCTCTAAATAAACAAGTTTGGCATTTATCTACCAGATCATCAGGTAAATAAAACTAATAATATTTTTTTTAATTTCTTATAATATTTAATTAGAAATTTTTTGTGCTTGCAGGTTCTAGTATGACTGAAACTGAAGTGCATGTGCCTAATGTAGAAATTTATTGGTTGATTCTATTGAAAGGATGTATATTTATTATTTATTTTTTATCAATTTTTTTTCTTACATTTATAAAAAGAAATAAAAAGAATAACATTATGATTTGTAAACTATACCAAGTAATTGATTATATTATTTTTTAAACGAGGTTTGTAATGTTTTGTTTTATCAGAAATATATTGTTTGATTTTAATAACATAATATTATTTACTTTTTTTTAATATTTATATTAGTTTGAATGAGTCTTATATATTTATCTAAGTAACCGCATAAGTGGGAAATATATTACCATTGCCCGTTCAGTAAATCCCATGGTCGTAAAGGGGCAAAGGGAAACTATTTTCCCACCGCTTCTCCAACCATGCAAAACAAATAAAAAATTTTCCAATATTTTTCCCAAAATCAGTGTACTCCATAGTGCATGTACACCAATTTTTAGAATAATCTGACGATTTTTTTGTTCTGCCCTATAAAGGGTTAATACACGTGCGGCAGAACTTCACGATATTACCCACATTATCATGTCGAAATGTACCACACGTGACGCGCGCGAGTTAAGACGAATGTAGTGGAATTCGCTATACGTATAGGTTTCCGACGACGTAAAGGTCTGATCTTACCTACACGCGGCGCACGTTGTAATAAAATAGACATTTTGACTGCTACAATTTTGGCGAATTGTATCACGTAAACACGGTATATATCAAATTATGTAGGTAAACGATTAATTTTATTTCGTGTCGAGAAAATGGATAGAACAAATTTCGCAGAAACTGTAGAATTTGAACAACGATTTTACGCGCTGTCGTCGATACGACAATATTATTGTCACTCCGATGTACAAACAGATCGAATCAACTCGTATATAAGACGTGTACCTGTTATATCATACGCACAGACAGTTATAAATAACATGTCTGATATAACATAACCTCGTTTTCGCGGGTTAGGTAGGTACTAAACGCAATTGCTATAAGTGTTTTCGCGTTATGCGCGTTTAGTGTTTTCGGTCGTCCCGTTTGGTTCGGCGTCGGTCTTTATGTTATAATATATACAGTAGGCAAATATTGCCGTCTACGCCGCCGCTCGATGTCCCGACCATATTTTTTTTAAGAACAAAAATATAATATTTACAGTCTGTAATGTTATTATTTTATACAATAAGTATATTATTTGACAGTTTGACTGAGATGACAACAATAAGAGAGAACGCGAGGTAGGATGCCGCCCGCCGTAATCGAACTCCTTAGCAAACCAATCTGACGATAATAACGATGACGATTGTCGTAAACCACAACGGATAAATTGTATTATAAATTATTATTCATTAGTAGAAAATCACTCAAACTCGACAAATCGCCTAAACGTCCTATAAACTAATTCGTTTTTATCGTATTGTATTACTTACCTATACAATTTTATTACCCGACCTAACCGTCATATAAATCATACAATATTATTGATTTCGAGAGGTATTATGTAGGTAGGTACCCATATAGTAATACTCCGCGTCGAAATAAGGTATTACTGCGTCACGCGCTTGGCGTAATGAATAAACATAAAAATGTACTATGTTGTAGCCTCCTCTAGACGTCTAAAACGCGACCTTTTGGATTACATACTTTATAATATATACTACGTGTATATTGGATATTATTAGGTAATATAAACCACCGTAAACAGTTAATTGCAATCGCGCAACGTTTTAGAACCAAAATAATTTAGATTTATGGTGGCCCCGGATTAGGTCCTACTACAGTTACGCCGCGCCGTAGTCGTCACTATAGTAATTCCGTTGGATACCGTCGGCCGGAATATCGGGATTTACTGCGCAATCACTGGGTACATCGATATTGTGCTCGGACACAATGTACCATTTTATGACACGTTTACGTCACTGCGTTATTACCACCACTGCAGGACTACCTACCTATGTAATACGCCCTACAGTGATATAATATTGTGTTGCAGGAAATACAATTCAATTTTACATTTCTGCGTCTGTATAATATAGCCGTTATTCTATCGATTTGGAAAATGTACAGAAATAATAAACTATTATGAATACGTACATTGTAATATTGTATAAATTGTGCATATAGTTTTATAATTAATGTGTAGTACAATATAATTTACAATATAGAAAATAGACTTCTGTTCAAAGACAGTCATTGCGACTCGTGTTCTCTTCTATTTAATATCAAAGGTTGCCAAAGACGTATACAACAATTTTTAAATACTACACTTAATATGTTTTGATAGAAGTTAAAGGTCTAGAGATGAAGAACCCGTATAAAAACACTACAGTTAAAAGATTCTTAGTAAAATTATTTTATAAATGAATAAATTTAAAGTTTTTTTTTTTTTTTTTTAGTATCTACCATTT